>NC_049211.1:10607301-10687301 GCF_013347855.1 Anguilla anguilla | reverse complement strand
TATAGTGAGTATGTCTGTGTGTGTGTGAGCATAGAGTGTGTGTACATGTGTGGAAGTGCGTATGTGTGTGTAGTATATTTGTGCATGTGTATAGTATGTGTAAAGTGAATGCGTGTATTGTGTGTGTGTGTGTGAGTGTGTATGTGTGAGTGTGTGTGAGACAGAGTGTGTGGTACTCACTGGTGGAGGCCTGTGCAGGAGGAGCAGCGCTCCTCTTCTCCCCTGTACTGGACTGGCTGGAGTTGCAGGAGTCGTAGTTGGACAGGGTGCTGGAGGGCGAGCCCACTTCAAAGCGGGCTGGCTGCACCGAGGAGGACATGGTGGTGTTGGGGGAGGAGAGCCCAGAATCGGGCTGCTTGTACTCCAGGTCGACGGAGGGGTCCCGGGACAGCACACGGTGCTCCACACTCTGCGGGGCGCAAGCGCACAAAATTATCTTACTGTATCAGAGACTACGCTGGTTAACTAGGCTCCTGCTTCATGTCTGGGGCCAGCTGTGCGTTCAGCGTGCTGAGCTGAGGATGGCGGCTGCGCAGCTCGCCTGGTAGACTGCAGAGGGAGCAGAACCAAGCAGGGATCACACACTTCGGGGGACACACACACGGGAGCCTGTACTCTCCCCAACTGACAGCGACGTTACAGCGGTAAGACGAGTCTACCACCGGTCATTCCGAACCGGACACACTAATGATAGAACGCGGTTGCGAGGCTGAAGCCGAAAGGCGAGAGAGGGTCAGTGCCGAACGCGGCGGAGTCGTTACTGTTTCACGTGCAATACAGGAAGAGTAAGATGTGTGCGAATGTTGGGGTCCTGGGTGGTTTGTGCTGATAAGGCACTGTTATAGCGCAGGGGTGGACCCCACGGTCTGGTATCACACCTGGACCATGCTAGAGCAGACTGAGACTGGCAGCCGCAGAGGGGGGGGGGGTGGGGGGGGGGGGGGGGGGTGGGGCACCAAATGCTGTCGAAAAAAAGAAAAGATCATTTCAATAATACAATGTTCATGGTTGATGGACAGGCGGGGGGGAAAGAGAGAAAACTGAAGTGACGGATTATTTATTTATTTTTACTTGACTACTTCTGTTGCAGGTACACTCTGCAAACAGCGGTTCATTGCAAGGACCTGAATTCCAGCATCCTACCAGCCACTGGCACATGCACAGACAGGCACCAGCATGATGAAGCTTATGACCCCAGCCCTAGGACAGTATGAGTGCCTTTTTGACTACAGCAATATTTTTTTGGCAGCACTAGTGCCCTTTGCCCCCATCCACACGCCCCTCCTGGGCCACCATCACAATCTACCCCCCAAGCCCCCTGCATCTGATTGTCTGATTTTCAGCATATGCTCTCCTCCATATGGTCTGTGCACGGCCCGGGTGGGCTCTGTATAAACTCCCTCCTTGCTGAACTGCAAACCCAGGCAGCAACACAAGCCTCTCACTCATACACAGTCCCTCACTAAGCATCCAATGAACCTTTTACTCACTTCCAACCCACTAACTGTCAATAAGGCAGCATGTCGGCATGTTGAAAAATAATAAACTCTAAATTTAAGCTGGAAGTAGCTGGAGGTGCAAAATACCGTCTGGAAAATCTCCGCATTAAACATGTCTTCCAGTATGTCCTTTCGTTAAAACAACACTTCAAATGTAAGCCACTCTCTTTAAAATAAATCTAACATGTCTAAACCCAACATAAGCTCCAGTAAGTATGACTTTGATTCATGGAAATATGGCCACATCAGCAGTTTCAAAGGTCTGGTATCATCCACCACACCGTACCATGAAATAGGAAAGAATCTACATTTCTTGCCTGATCAAAGTTGATTTAAATACATGAATACCGTCACACAACTGCAAAAATCCAAATATGCATAGTAACTGCTTCTAACCATGTAAAAACTATGCAAGGAATCACTTAACAACAGCGTAAAACAAAACAGGTAACGTGTAACACAGAAAGGCACCTAGACTCCAGCTCTAATCAACCCAGCTGGGTTTTCACCATAGCAAACAGTATCACAGCAACCACCTGTGCTGACACAACGTGCTTCAAATTATTACATCGCTTCAACACGAAGGTAAAAAAAAAAAGGAAAACAGCAACAAGGTCAGCCTTACGTGACCGGCCCCCATGGCCACTCAACCTGTAGCCGCCGCGCGCCGTCCCGCTGCCCTCGGCTCCATCCTGGGGCTGATTGCCAAAGCTGCAGTGGAGCCCAGCCCAGCCCAGCCCAGCCCACGGCACGAAACCCCAGGCACAGGGGGGAGGAACAACATGCGAATGTTCTTGAGTGTTCCGCTCTCCCGGGGCCTCTGGCACGCTGTCCCCCATCTCCCTCACCCCCCCCCCCCCTCCCATAGGGCCAACTGATAAAAATACGGCTCTCTCACCCGGGGGGGGGGGGGGCGGGGACGCAAGCCATGGACCTGAGAGGCTGTACAGCTGCTAAATGACTCTTGCAATTAAAGAAGGTAATGAGAACAATGTGTTCGTAAGGCTGCTCTGCCAGCCTGGGAAAGCAGGGTCTGTTTTGTTGTAGATACTGTGTGTGAGTTGCGTGGGGGGGGGGGGGGGCGGGGGGGGGCACGGGGAGGGTGTCACAGAGAGCACTACAGTGGCACCAGTGGAAAAGGCTTTTATCACTGAAAAGGGCTTGTTTTATAAGTAGGAAGCAGTGTAACGAAGGGAAAGGCATTTTATCAGTAGAGCTATGTTTTTTGTTTTTTTTTTAAGAGAGGGGTCTTGGGGTCATCTCAAACCATGTAATCACGAAGGAAAATTTTAAAGACAGCATGTGCCAAGACAAATGCAGAAATCTCTGAAGCTGCTCAAAACTGAACTGGTTCCAGAAGTTTGTTTTTATTCCTCATTACACTCATTTGTCTGTAATGCACATTACACTTGTTTGTCTGTACCGCAATTACACTCATTAGTCTGTACTGAACATCACACTCATTTCCCTGTACTGCACATAAGCAGCACAGCTCACTGTGGAGAGGGGTCAAAGAGGGGAGGGGCCGAGAGGTGGCTGGGCGCTCCTGGTTGCCGGCGGCGACGCTCACCATGTTCTCCACGGTGCGCAGGTACTTGGCACACTGGGTCTGCCCGTTGTACTCGGCCAGGTCCGCGGCGGTGAAGCCATCCTGGTCCCGAATGCCCAGATCCGCCCCGTTCACCACCAGGATCTGGCAGCACTGCCGGAGGACAGGGACCGGCATGAGCCACAGCATGAGCCACAGCATGGGCCACAGCATGAGCCACAGCATGGGCCACAGCATGGGCCACAGCATGGGCCACAGCATGAGCCACAGCATGAGCCACAGCATGAGCCACAGCATGGGCCACAGCATGAGCCACAGCATGAGCCACAGCATGGTCCACAGCATGGGCCACAGCACACGCATGAGGGTGAGGAGGGAGGGAGAGAGGGAAGGGGGTGCAGGACATACCCTTAACAGAGTCTAAAAGCCAAAGGTTCAATTCCCTGGTGTGGCACTGCGGTAGTAACTTTCTGAATGGTACCAAAGGGCTTGGTGCATACCTATGTAAAATATTTGACCAAGCAATGTAATTTGCCCTAAATAAGAATGCCTGCTAAGAAAATACATAATGTAATGGGATTTAAAATGCATGGTAAAGCATTATTAAATCTAGTAACGGTAAGGAGGATAATGAGCATACCACAAAAATTTAAGTGGGTTCCTTTAAAAAAAAGAGAAGAAGTGGGGTTTTAGTGGGGTTTGTACAGACAGAAGATGATGTACAGATGGCAGGCGAGCTGCTCCCTATCAGTCCAATCATCATCAACGTTATTTTTCACACCCTACAGAAGAACACTTCCTGCGTGGCCTGGTTTTACAGGATCGGCTCAAAGAGCCGTTCTCACAGCAGCTGTGTAGCGTGGAAGCTTCTGGGAACAGACAATGCTGACCTGCTCTCACTGAACCAGTTTCCCCATTGTCCCCTGTGATGGTTATAAAGTTACACACTGAACTGCATTCTCATCTTCACTTTTCTCATATCTTCATTTCTCCTTTTCATTTCTTTGTAACGGTTGAAATTAAAACCAAGTTTGGCAGAGTCAGAGGAAGATACTTCACTTGCAGCTCAACAGGCAAACCAGGAGCGCCTAATCGACCAGCAGGGGTCGCTGGTGCGCAATGAGGAATAATCACCCCGGCAGGCTGACACCCTCCCTCCCTGGGCAACGCTAGCACCAATCACACGTTGCCCCACAGGGCTGCAAGCTACAGCCAGCACTGGCATGGTCTGGATTTAATACCAGGATGAGCCACCCAACAGCCCCTCAACACACTGTACACCAGCTTAACAGGACTCAGAGTGAAAATGAGGGAACATAAGGTGCTTTAGACTAGGTTTGCCACAGCACTGGATGCACTCTAGACACTGAGAAAAGTGATGAGATTTGAGGCTGAATGGCCTGTTCTTATGCTTACTGTTCAGTACCTCAGGGGGCAACAGGCTCAACTTGCTTCAAACTGAAGGGATTCAAAGAGTAAGACTCCTCAAGTAATCTACAGACCAGTACAAATATATCATTGACTTTAAAATTTGTTTCAGTTTTAGTTTTTCATTATTCAGTGCCACTGCCATTTAATGAAGGTTCCTCTCCATCTCATTAAATCCTTCAGCTGAGAGAAGGTAGCAAATGTGATTACATATTTCAGAAATAACAGCCACCATCAGTCAACTTGCATTGACCTTTCCCTTCTGCGAGATGGAGAATTCAATTCATCTAGAGTGAAAATATCACAAGCTGCGAGACATCATAAATATCTCAGTGGAAACAGTTAAGGCCTACAGTGTGTTCTTCTCTCAGTTGTAAATTCTTGAAGTGGAGAGGGGCTGGGATTGAGCTTGCTTGCTTTGAGGGCTAGCACCTCCCACCTTCCACTCTCAAAATAATCCTATTACCATAATACCAAAACACAGACATGCTCACTAAAAAAGCAGCTTGCAAACATGCTGTACATGAAACACCCAGTAGAAAGTTCCAGATTGTGGAATATTTCCTTTCATGCTGCTGACTGGCAGCTGCTCAGAGGGCATTGTGTTAGCTACGGAGATGTTATTCACTCCCATAAGGTCATGCAACTGGTACAATGACTAATTAGGCTGTGATACAGAAAAAAACAGGGACCAGACAATAATTGGTCTCTAATTAAGGCCTGTGACAAGGCTTCTAGAAATGTCATCAGTGCAATCAGGGTAATCGTAATGACAGGACGAATTACATGGGAGAGAGAATGTGAGGGAAAGTTTATGGGTGAAGGTGTCCACGGGGGGGGGGGGGGGGGGTCACTGACCTCCAGCCCTCTATTCTCTAAAACATCAGGAACAGTAATAAGGTGAATAGGACTATAACAGCATTAGGATGCATTCGGAGAGGCGAGAGGGGTACTTTGGGGTCGGGGCCCGGGTCGGGCGGGGTACCCACCTCCAGCTCCCCGTTCTCAGCAGCGTCGTGGAGCGGTGTCCCGCCCGAGCCGTCCAGGGCGATCTCCCCCCCGTGGAGCAGCAGCCAGCTCAGGACCTTGGCGTGGCCCCGGCTGGCGGCAAAGTGCATGGCTGTGGCACCGTCATTGTCCCGGTCTGTCAGGCTGATCTCCGTGAAGCTCATCTGCATTGAGAATACAAGACAAAAAGTCAGACGCAAAGCGGGGCTCACCACCACCATCAACCACACATTGCCTACGCTTTGGAGCTGGTTCTAGACCTGCTGTGAGCTGTTGAATTTTGTTAAACAATCACTGTGACGGGCAGATTGCTATAGCTGAGCTGGTAAGATCATAACACTACAGACAGGAAGGGTCCTTGATTTGTACTTAAATTTCAATCAAATTTAAGCTGGTCAATTTGGTCAAATTTGGTCCGGCTTGTAACTGTCCGGCTCAAATGCTGATTTATGCAGCTCTGTATCTTTGTCCATGCCTACTCAATGTATATTCATCAGCAGATCACAAATCACAACACTCTTAGCTTCTGCAACGTCGCAACTGCAGACTGCCATCTGCAAAACAGATAACTGTATCCATCTGCAGAGGTAGTGGTACAAGTGGAAGGGGATATCCACAGGTGGAAGGGGATATATAACATAGACTGGGGGGAAGAGGGGTATGACATAGCCCCCTGTGGCAATATTTACACTTACCAGCCAGACAAGGACAGTGCTGTGTCCCATCTGGGCAGCAGCGTGCAGAGGTGTCATCCCATCATTGGCTCTGATATGAGGCTCTGCCCCACAGTCCTTCACTAGGTACTGGACAACCTCCAAGTGACCCCCTTGACAGGCCAAGTAAAGGGGTGTGGCACCATTCTTTGTTTGGGCATTGACTACGCTGGAATAGAAACAACAATGACATGTTTAATAAAAATGAAAGCATTGTGACATCATATCAAACATTCTAATGTCACAGCTGGAAATCCCGTGTGCCTCTCCGCTCTTCACAAAAGACACAAACAGTCTAGAATTTAATTCTAATTTCTGAATAAGTGGGGCTGAGGGCACAGATTCCTACAGAAAACAGCCCATATGGCATTTCTTACCACAATTCGACATGTAACAGTAGTAATAATATAGTAAATTAGTCATGAAGATTTTGTGGACTTCAGGATAAATAGTCATAAGTAATGTTAATTTGATCTTTTGGTATTGAGGATATGAAACTGCTCATCAGGAAAGATTTTCAGGCAGGTTGAAACAGAAACATTTGAATATAGGAGATGGCCAGAATGCAGGAGACACTTGTCAGAAGTTTTTCCCTGTGGAGAGAGCACTTATTAAGGTTCAGGCAGAGGGTATGGGGACACCCTGCCTAGGGTCCGGTAGCAGAAAGGCCTGTCCTGGTGCCCTGACCAGCAGACCGACAAGAATTCCCCCATCCCAGATTTTACAGTCAAAGCAGGAGGTCAGGGAATGACAAGTGCTTCCCCCTCTTAATCCGCTAAGATCCACTTAGCTTTATTTGGGCAAGGACTGACAGGTGAGCCATGAGCCCTATAAGGAGATTTGAGATCTCAGTGGCTGTAGCCTGCAAGCTAGCGCATTGGCTGTGAGTCATACGTACTGTCAGACAGCTTCCTCCAACTCCAACATGACCCACCCCTCCTGCACTAATAGGATTATAATGGGTAAAAGCAATGGAGGTCAAGACGTCCTTTGCCTTTCATCATTTTCACAATGAGCTCACTCAAACGTTTACCAGTTATCCGTTTACATTTTTATCTGTGTATGCAGCTACTGGGCAGAGAAGCACAAAATGAATATAAAGACAAATAATTTTTATAATATGCTATATGTGTATATGCCAAGGCTGTCTAACCCTGCTCATGGAGATCTACAGCCCACTAAGTTTTCACACCAACCCTAACAAAGCACATCTCATTCAACAGCTGGAGATCTCACTGAGCTGACAATTAGTAGAACCAGGTATGTCAAATTATGGTTGAAATAAAAACCTATAAGATGGTAGATCTCCAGGAACATAGCAGTGGATCTCCAGGAACAGGATAGTGCAGATCTAGCTTACAACACACACACACACACACACACACACAAACATACATGTACATGTGTGTTTGCATGTATATTGGTTGAGGGGGGGATTCCTGAGGAAAACAAACAGGTGTTAAATAATTCAGACAGGAAGGGCACTTAATCTGTGGCCCTGTCATCAGGAAGTGGGCAGGCTGATGAATCATGCATGAGTGTAACTGAAGTGGGCAGGCGCTCAGCAGCACACGCCGGGGCCATGGAGGGGGGGGGAGTCTGGGAAACGTGAAAACGTGACGCACACGCATGTGCACACAAAAGCAAACACACGTGCACGTACACACTAGGAAACATACGGACGAACGTACGCACTGACAAAATGAGCCACAATAATGCACACACACCAGCACACACAAGCAAACGCAACAGCAAATGCACACATGCACAAGAATACCCCAATAACAAAAGCACACACAAGAACATCCATTCACATATACCACTCGAACAGAAGACAAACTAATCATACCATGCTCGACAATAACAAATACGAACAGTCTTACGCATGCACACACACACACACACACACACACACACACAGCTCAGAGGAAAAGAGACTGGAGTGATGATGCTTTGCAGGAAATCAACTACTAACACGCTTATTGGCTAACGATTGTCCCATTTATCTTAAAATATCTTCTTTTTAGTCTTTTTATTCACTCAATATATACGCTACCACCTTTTTAATTACCTAACATGCTGAGTGTAACTTTAGAACAACGTTACTATAATTATTAGTAAAGTAATTAAAGCAGTTTGTCTAATGGGCTGCATGCCTAATAAAACTCCATTGAGGTTTCAATGGCCTTTCCTGTTTAAATAATTAAACACCTGAATAAAACGTTTCACCAATCCAGTAATTTAAGAGGAGCGAAGTAGAGTAGAACAGCCAGTGGAATAAAGCTGGATTCCTGTTGGAGGTGATCAGCATGGGTAAATGGCCAGTCATCCTGACGATACGCAACCAAGGAAGCACTTCCAGGGATCTCACAGCCTTTTCTCCCCCCCACATGCCTAACAAAGCGTGTGGGAGAAAGGTTCAGACGTCTGACATATTGCGGGCATTAGTTCTCCAGCCGGACCGTATGTCACTCAACCCCCCTCACCCCACCCCCCAAGTTTCCCCTGAAGCTGATGAACCAGTGAGAAGAACTTCCCGCAGCAGCAGCCCTCTCCAGGAACACAACCAACAAGCACCGAAGAGGACTGCCGCAGTGCAGAGATAATCACAGTCATCAGTTCACTAATGTATTATTGCACTGAGGTGCCCAATCCCTGGTCCTACATGGGCCAATATCCAGTGGGTTTCCCATCTCCCTTTAAACGAGGACTAATCTCAGAACTGGATAAAGCAGATTTGTGGAGCTGTTTTAGTTAAGACAGTAAGTGGCTGATTAAAGCAGTTAATAGCTCAGTCGGAAAGGAAAAGCCAGGCTGGTTCTGTGGTCCAGATGAAGCTCTGGTTCTCTGTGCGGTTCCTCCCACAGTGTGGAACTGAATCCTGACCGTGTCAGTGCCAACCATGACTGGCAGTGCTGTAGGAAATGTAGCCCTCTGGCGTACCGCCTGCTCAGCTCGGCCGAAAGATGGCATAACACAAAGAAGCGGAAGCCAGCTGCATGCGCTTCAGAGCACATGCTAATATGCACTCTCCAAACTGGCAGGGGATCATTCAGGGACAGGACGAGCTTCCATTTTACAATCACACATTACAAATTTGGGAATATATTTTTTTTTATTTGAATATTTTGGACAGTGTTACGAAATCAAAATCCTCAAGGGAAAGCAAAACACTGCTACCTTAGGGTACTGTGCAGTACGCAGGACAGGGTCAGAGGTGAGATGTGGTCTAAGGTTAGATGAGGTTCTCAGGTCATTCGGGGATGGGGAACCCTTAGACTGCTCACTAATAGGGCTGTCTGCGCTGGGTGAGGTGTAATGTTTAAATGTTTAAAGGCCTTCTCCCCAGGCTCCCCCCTTGAACCAGGTCGTAATTAAGCCCTGGCAAAGCCCATAATGCACATGAATTGATTGCGGTGACCCGTTTCCCCAGGCAGACCCGTTTGAATGGGGAGCCCGGCTGTTCGTGGGCTCCGATGCCTGCCTGAATGTTATCAGCAAAGCCACAGCATGACCCCCATTGGGACGGGGTACATGGGGAACAATGGACCCTTTCAGAGCTATTGCATTCATCCTGTCATCGCTGGTCGGCAGTAACTCCGAGTCTTTTCTTTTTTTCCTTCTCCCCTGCCCCCCCCCCCCCCCCCCCCCCCCCCCCCCCCCCCCCACTCCCCACAAAAAAGCTCTGATTGACACTTCTATGGTCAGAGTGCTGTGGACCCAGAAATCAGCTGCCATGTTTGCTGTACATTCTTTTCTACCAAGGTTCTGGATGATGTGAGATGGTGACAGAGAAGCCAATGAAACTCTGAAAATTCTGGAAGCAAAGGGCGCCTGGGTGGCTCATCCACGTAAGGCACTGTTCCAGTACACATACAGTATGGGACCCATGACCTGGCAATGCTTCTAGACCATGCCAGTACTGACCGTGACTGGCAGCCATGCACTCTCAGTTGGGTCTATTTTTTATTATTTTTTAACTGTAATGACAAATGTGATCTGTGAATATATTCACAGCTGATACGTTTTGTCAAATATAAAAATGACCACGTTTCAGAGAGTGATAATATAAAGCACATAGTAGAAATTAAATATCTCTATCATCACTGACACCGTTTGGCATGCTGAGTCCAAAAGCACTTTATCCTGTTTTTCTTCTCTCACACTCCAACTTTCCACCTTTACCTTTTCCTTTCTTTCCGCCCTCACTAAGCTCATCTCACTCTTCCCTCGTTTTCAAATGCGTTTTGACTTTTGCCTCCATATAGTAACCCAAGGAAAATTATTATAAAATAATATAACTGCAAACAAATGGTCGTGAACACATGAACAAAAAACCCTGTTCAGTCTAGAGCACACATTTATCTTAAATGCATGTATTTGGCCCCATAACCGATGGGTTGAAGACATCAGCCTGAGTAAATGGGACACTGACACCGAAGCACGGACGGCCCAAACAAACGCGCGCGGCGCTCTCTATTTCTGCCGGTCTGAAGAGGGTCAATGGTGGCCAAACAGACGCCTGACAGATACCAGGCCCTCAATGCCGTATCTCCCCTTCAGGCGAAGGAGCCCTGGGGCAGCAGACTTTATCTCCACCCTCACAATGCCTCTCGCGTACAATGCAGGGGGCTGCTAGAAAGCGCCCGCTGTCCTCCAGCGTTTGTTTCCCTCATTAGTTTACGGCCGGTTAGCTAATGTGCGTAACCACGGCGACGAGAGTAAACAATGCCGTCGGTGTGAATGGCGCTATCGCTATCGGGCTCCGCCAAGTCTCCTTCCCTGATTAAAGATTCAGCACCCGGGCACCTGTCTAGACCCGCAACACGACGGAGTTCAACACTCACACACAAACACACATACACGAACGCTCACGCTCACGCTCACACTCACACTCACGCTCACACTCACACTCACACTCACACTCACACTCACGCTCACTACAGCTGGATATATATCCCACGTGCAGGGGATATATATCCAGCTGTGTAAATGGATGCAATATAAATGGACGGATGTACAATGTTGTGTAAGCGTCTGCTAAATGTCTGTAATGTAATGTCACCATGGCAGTGCCAATTGTGACTGGTAGCCCCACAGGGCAATACACAATTGGCAGTTGTGTTACCAGGGAGGGTTCTGTTGGCTGGAATCTGAGTCTCATCACTCTTTAGTGACCCCCACTGGTCAATCAGGCGCGTGCAGTCTAAGCGTGCTAAAGCTGCACACAAAGAATATTCCTCCAACTCATATCCGTGCAAGCCTGGCTTGTGGGCTACACAGCAAAAAGAAGCAGCTTGCGTTTTCACATGTTTTGGAGGAGAGCGCATGCTTATCACCCAAGGAAAAGCCCTTAACTGGCCTATTGTCAACCATAAGCAAGCATCTAATGGACGGATAACCTTATCACTTTCATGTATTAAGATTAAAACAAGCAGCTTAAACATGTTATTTAATCAGCTGGTAAGTGCAGAATTTTTTTTTTTTTCATGCGTGCACACAATTTAAGCTGAGTGTTAACACCTTGTAAAATATCTGTAGAGCTTACGACACCCAGAGATTTTCTGATAAAATTAACAACTGATTATTCCCATGACCTTCCGATGACTCTAAATTGTTAAGATTAGAAATGCTAAAATTGCAAACTGGCTGCGTAACTGTCAGCATAAAGAACAGACTGATGCCACTACTGGGTCACAGAGAGCATCTCTGTCCCCAAATAGGAGCAGTCTTGAATTAAACCGAGGAGAAGCTTTTCGAATTAGTCTTCTTTAAAGAGGTGACTTAAAGGCTTAGCCAAATGTCTGGAGTCTGAAACCACCATTAAAATAAAGGAGATCCGGCTTGCTGGGTGGCTCATTCGGATAAGGCGCCACACTGTGGTGAATGGATGAGCCCCACGGTCTCAGACTGAATCCTGACTGTGCCTGTAGCTCCACAGGCCGTGCAAATGCCGGCTGTGCCACCTAGGGTACATGTTCAGCCCCGTCTGGGGCATAAATATATGTTCTTAAAATGTAATTAAAGAGATCCTAGTGTAAAGGGTGTACCTTTCTTGTTCACTAGCTTAGCACAATTAGGTATGGGAAAACAAAGACCTTGTAGCAGGTTACTATGACAACATTCTCTGGCGATGCAACCATAAAATTCAAAATACCGATGTTTCCCATAGCTAGGGGTGAGTCTGAGTGTGACTTTGATAACACCTTTGTCTTGGGAATCTTTGAGTGAGTGAGAGGCCCGGGTTCGAATCCCACCTCAGACTCAAACCTCTAACTCTTTACACTGGCTGAGAGGGGGGAAAAGGGACACGGGATGCCCCGGTGTCTTACTCTGGACTGTGTCCCAGCAGCAGTCGGAGGGAGGGGAAGTCTCCCTTGGCGGCGGCGTAGTGGACTGGCAGCGCCCCGGTATCCGTGGCAACACGTGGGTCCCCTTCCCCGGTCTTCAGCAGCCAGTCGGTGATCTCGTGGTGGCTGAAGCGGGACGCCAGGTGCAGGACGGACGCGCCAGAGCCGTCCTTGTCCTACCGGGAGGAGGGGACGGGATGGGGGGTGAGGGGTGGGGGTCAGACATGGGAATCAGGCATCAGCGGCTCTGAACTGGCAAAACTCTGCAGACACGTTTGACCAAAACTAACACGATGCTGTTGTTTTTAATGCGGGCTTCACAAACTGTTGAGGAGAACAAGGGAGGAGAGGAAAGTGCTTTGTCAAGGCCTCCAGCCATGAAGTAAAGCATTCCCTTTAGTTCAAGGTGCTTGAGTGGCATGAGACAAATAAACAGTTTTTAATAAACAGGGTACAGGCTACAGGCTTTGATTCAGTCTGTGACCTGATAATGATCGATCTCTCTCTCTCTCTCTCTCTCTCATTTATCTATCTCTGTCACTTCTTAAAGAATTACTAGCCTATATCTTACATAAATCATTGTTAGAACAACTGCTAGTGTGACATGTATTTAAATAATGCTGGCAGCTTTACACTTAACACAGTGCTGTGTTTCTTCACAGGTCTTTTGATTGCTTGTCTACAGGGACAGCAGAAGTGACCGTTACCCTGATCCAGAATGTTCTCCTGATGAGGTATCATAATGTTTTAATCAGATAGCAGCCCAGTGATTCAGAGGATGACCAGACAGGACAGCTCAAATCACCCAGATGCTTTCTCCATATTTTACCACCCCCAGTACTTAAAAATTAATAAATAACAAAATCTATTATTAGGTCAAGTCGGAGGTCAGCGGGGGGGCGGGGGTGTTCTGAACTGAGAGCCACCTCTGCTACCACGCCCCCTTTCCTAGGAAGGCTAATGCAAATACAGCAAACCCAGTGAGGCCATTCAAATCAGACAGCGACATCAATGGTGCCACCTCCCAGCCTACACTTCCTGTGGCCCAGCTGGGGCATCAGGTAGGCATGGATGCATCCCAGCACACCTGCGCACCTCACACTTGCCGCTCCTGTTATTATGTAACTTGTCTTATGTAATTCACTAGGGCCTTAAAGACTGGCATCCATATTTGCTTCATCGGGACACATAATTAACTCATTTCCTCAAGAGTGCCTACATCCCCATCGGCACCCTCCAAGCCCACACAGCAACGATAGGCAGTGAAGCTGGATCGGTAATGTGGTTACTATATGGAATATACACTTACCTGACATTAATATCACCTACAGTCAACACTGAATCAGTATACTCTGTAGGTTTTATAGGTATAAATTACAACACTACTAATCAATGTCTGCTTTGCCACTGACCATATAGTCAAATATAAATTCTGTCACATCCCATCTCCAAACGTAAAAACACACCAGGCGTTCCCAATCTCACAGTACCAGAGGAAGCTAAATTTCTCATCTGCTTCATCTCCAGATCAGGCACTGACACCCTCTCAAAGCAGCAGAGCAGACCAAAGGCAGTATAACACCAGACAGACATAAGAGATAGCATAATAAATACTGTTCTCCATTCAGAAGCAGACAGACAGCTGGCTGCTGGGGCAAACAGCAGTACAAAGAGCGAAAAATAGACTCATTGTGTGACGGATCCATTGAATGGACCCCAGCGGTGTCATTAGAGCAAAAAGCTTTCTGTACTCAAAGCCAGCCGCCTGATTTTCTTCTGCTCTGCTTGCTATTGTACATTTATAATCCCCCTCTCTATATGCTATACATAGGATTTCCTCTAAATCCCGTGTAAAGCATGAAGTAGTACCAGGCGGCATAACTTTAAACTCTAAATTTGCACCTTTGTCTGCACTTCTGGTCAGGGTTTATGGTTCACAACAGTCCACAGTGCACTTTCAAGAACCAAATAGCATTGAGAACACTGAATCCAGTTTTCACCCTCAGTTCAGAGGTAACAATTCTAGACAATGTTATCTTGCTAAGTTGTTATATTGTTATTTTTTAAATTTGGCAGAAGGTACATAAAACATTAGTTTAAGACGCCATGAGCCAGGGAGCCATAAAGGTTCATGTATCTGTGCTCTTTTTTACACTCGCGGTTTGATTTACAATTTAGTCATTTTGCAGAAGCTTTATGGCCGAAGCAAGTTTCAAAAGTGCATTTCTCATGGTAAGCACAAGCCACAAGAGCATATGTGCTGCTGTCAAGGCCTCAAAGACTTACCAGTGAGAGAAGGCTTAGTTACACTTAGGGGTAACCCTTAGTCACTTCTTGTACTATGAGGTCATCTCCACTGCATCTGTTTAAACTGCACAACAATAGCTTTCCCAAATGTTTTATTTTCTTACAGTTACAAAGTCAGCAGGGGCAGCACCAAAATTCACTGACAGACACAGATTTATTATGGTAAAATCATAATAAATATTCTATGAAATCCCTGAACTACTGTAATACAACACTACTGTATTGGTCACTTTTTATTTTTGTTTCTTGTGCACCCACCTGTTTACCATAAGCTCTCATACTGAAACAAAATGATACACATAAAGTCCCTATGTGACCTTTACCTGTAAACAAATCAAACATTGGGCAGTCATTTGATCTGTAAGCAAAACAACACCACCGGTCAGAGTGGAGTTGGTGGGTGACAGGAAAATTTGATTTTACCGCATATGAAATATTTGCATTTTTTGTGCACCTTTAGACATCCAATTGAAACATTTTGTTTGAGATTCAGCTACATAAAAACACAGCTGATTTCTTATACTTTCAACGTAGCCTATATAATTAAGTGCTTAAGATGCAATTTGTTGGAAATGGCAAACAAGATAAGAAATAGAGTAAACTGCTGGAAAAAAAAACATTTATATGTGAATATTAGGGTTGACCATGGCCTAAAAACGTGGGTGTTTTTAAGTAAATATCTATTATATAATGTTAATGCAACTTCCGTTTCCCAATCATATTTACATTTCGGGTTTTGACAATGTTATATATGGACGATGAGCATAAGAAAATCATGCAGTATTGAAATAACAAACTGCGTAGTCAATTACTGTTCAGCAAGCCCACAAGAAATTGCAATATTGTTGTAGTAAACTACTACCATTGGGAATTAGTAGTGAACAGCAAAGATCATCAAATATGTCTGGACCCACACAAGTGCCCCTGGGTCCTGATGATATAGATCATAATCAGGGCCTTCTTGCTTGATATCTTGTAGCAATTTAAATCCTTTAAATCCTTGTGTTTTATTGAAACACAGATTCACTTCCCGATTCTTATGGGATATCATTTTCCACTTCTTTTGAAAATAATATGCATGTTGATCCAGTATAAGTCCCCTTGATTATTAATAAGAGAACCCCCATTTGGCCTATTGGTTATTTTCAAGGGGGACCAGCTGAATACAAACACTAATAAAAACAATATGACAATGACAAGACAGAGAAACAGAAATAGGTGATGACAGGTTGTAATATACAAGTTAGTTGAACAGTTCCTCCTCAGTTACAGTATTAAGACTTAAACATTTAAAATCAGAGTACAGTATTAACATGCCAGATTACATTAATTTTGAAGATTCCATCCTTTATGTGGACAGCAATTAAAAGCCAAGTTCTGTGCACAGAGAAGGAATTTTAAAAAGGAACAAATTGCTGAAATGAAGCTGATAACTTCAAATTACAATTTAGTAAACAACTCAAGAAGGGAGCTTTCCATTGATGGCTTTGTAAATGACCAGGTTAGAGTGAATACAAATATGTAAATTCAGTGATGTTAAACCAGACCATTCATAAAGATGGCAGTGGTGAGCCACTGACTTGGCATGTGTAATGCACAGCGATGCACTCTGTCGGTGTAAAGAAGACCTGTAAAGAAGTGGAAGGGGCAGGCATGTGCAGTGCGACACCATAATCAATAATAGGACAAAATGTAGATGAAGCCTATTCTCTCTTGGTCTCAAAACACTGTTAAGAGACTGAGGTCGTTCATTTAGGGAAGTTTAAAGTGAATCGTAGATGGGAAGCCAGCAAAACAATGTATATGGAGAAAAGTCGAGAGTAATGGAGAATAGTGGAATACTGTCCCAAACTAGACTCGGTTTGTCAAGTTCTTGCTCTCTAAACACCCTCTGGAGTTAGCGCATTGTTTCCAAGGCAGCCAGGTTTTGCTACAAGCGAGAGCACATGTGGCTGTGAACATCCTGAGAAGGTACACTATGTCCCAAACCCCATGGTAATTTCCTATTACCGATTAGGATACGCAAAAAATTTGGATAGGAGCGCACTCCTGGCTCATCTTGACCTACCTGATACTACTGCCATTTAAACTTACTTTTTAGGAATTCAGCAGTAGGTCTTATCCAGCGCTACTCATGCAGCTTCTGTTACATTTTTTTCACATACAATTCAGTTATACAGCCAGATATCTGCTGAAGCAATTCAGGTCAGGCGCCTTGCTCAGTGTTTTGTGAATGAAACCTACAGCCTTAGCTTTGTAAGCCCAGAACCCCAAACACTATTACTATTACACTATTACTTCACTTTGATGTTTTCACGTAGCAACTTCATTTATTAGTGTCTATTTTATAAACATGTATTAAAATAATAGCAGCACCTACCGCTACGCGACAGCCTCCTTGCGTAATTAGCCACTGTAGGCAGGCCAGGTTGCCCGTAGCAGCGGCGTCGTGAGCCGGAGTCGCTCCATTCTTCGCAACAGGGTTCCCAGGTAAGCCCGCTTCATCCACTAAGTATTGGACACAGGTTAGTTTCCCAGACCGCGCCGCGTGATGGACCGGAGTGGCTCCGAGCGGGTCCCTCACTTCGCTGTTCAGTATCTTCTCCGTGAACTGCGCTTTCAGAGTTTGCACATCTCCTTGCCGTGCGGCGAGAAGTATCATCTCCACCACCATAATTAATCCTGGTGTCTCCAACTTCCCCTCAAAATTCTTTATCGAACCGCACCATTAAAGGGGGTGCGAGTAGCTGCAGGTATCTTAGAAAGCAACTAAATCGCTGGCTATGCGTGTACGCCGTGTTGCCTACGTTGTTCGGCAAAAAAATCGAGTTATTCTAAGAATTCTCCTTTATTCGGAGCTTTCACATTTTCTCCCACCATTGATATATTATATATATAACATACTCGTTGCAACAACTAATAAGCCAGTTGAAAACAACACCGTCTTCGCATCATTGTTTTCTCTTACGACACGTGATATGCGACATGCATTCGCGTGCATCATCTCGTTTTAAGACCATAACACCGTCTCCGAAAATGATTTAAACCACAATTAATTAGGAGGATACCTGAGCTGCATATCACAGCAAAGAATGCAAAACAGAGCCGAGATGGAGTCTTCACGGAGACAGTAGGTCCTCAGGTGTTGAATCCTGCCCTTGACAACAGTAAAATGAGTTTCCTGCACAGCTATGTTGCGCTCTCCAAGTCAACGCACGCGCCATTCCACCTGTCCGAAAGATATATCCCCTTGAACAAATCGTATTGCAGCGCCTTTTACAGAGTTGGTTCAGAATTTAATACACCGGTTTATTGTTGTTTTTTTGGAAGAGAGTTTCCAAAAAAATGTAGGTCTCTATCCACTACTGCTTCGGATGGCTAAACGGGCTCAGCCACTTGTTGAATAATCCATAAAGGGGAGGATCGAGGCATTTGGCCTCTTGGGACCGGCTCAAGCCTTAAAGCGGTAGTACAAACATACGTCGGATTTGCACAATGCCGCAGTGTGGCTTCTGTGTGAGATTGTCTGTAATTGCCACTATTATACCCAAAAAATATTTTTTTATTTAACATAATTGAACTCATGTTTATGAAAAAAATAATTGGATGGATATATATATTTTTTATTTTTTATTTTTATTTTTTTTATTATTTTTTTATATAAACTAAAACGTCAATATATTTTTGCGGAGTGCCTCATAATGAGTAAAATGTGTCTCATTGTCTTGTTGTAAGCCTAGTTAGCCTACTGCTGATTTATTACAACACCTGTCACTGACAAAATAAACCGTTTGGATGGCACGTTCCCATCAAGAAACTAGACCTAGTTTAGTATTTGAAATACTAAAACCTCATAGGCAATAGTAAAATGCAGGAGGATTGCTGTCTATTTAAATTGTAACATAATATTCAGAAAAGAAAATTCGTCTGAATATAGGTTAGAAAATTATGTTACTATGTCTCTATATAATTTGATATATATATATATATATATATGTTTTGTTCACCAGAAAGAGTACTTTTATATTCAATTTTTACATACATTACAAAGGACAAATGTAAATAATAATAATAATACCTATTAGTGTTCTTGCTTATTATTATTATTATTATTATTATTATTATTATTATTATATCATATACTGAGTGTTACCCCTAAGTGAAACTAAGCCTTCTCTCACTGGTGAGTCTTTGAGGCCTTGACAGCAGCACATATGCTCTTCTGGCTTGTGCTTACCATGAGAAATGCACTTCTGAAACTTGCTTCGGCCATAAAGCGTCTGCAAAATGACTAAATTGTAAATCAAACTGCGAGTGTAAAAAGACCACAGATACATGAAACTTTATGGCTATATATATTATAAAATACAAAGATAGGGATTCAAGTGCACTCTGAATATCAGATAGGTTTATGAATGAGGAAAAAAGATCTCCGTTAATTAACTTCTTTTTTAATTGACCACAAATTTTCTCAACTTTCCTAACCACGTTATAAAAACGGAATCTGGGTTGTACATGTGCCCCACAAAAGCCGCAGAAAACGACGGCTCACGAGGCACTACTAATCGGGTGCAGTACTTCATATTACCAGGGGATGGCAGGCTAGGATAAACACAGCATCAACTGTCGGATTATAGTCCTCGGGTTTGCTTAAAGCATTTGTTTATTGTTGTGACTCGTGTATTGCAATAGTCACTGAACAAGATGCATGTTGGCTTATTAAATTATAAATATTCCTCGTACCATATCGATATCGGCGGAGCCAAGCCTACATTATTGCCTCTTAAAATGACAAATAGCGTATATAAATAAATTTTTATAATGTGTTATGCAATTATATATAATAAAGAAGTGTTGGGCCCAATTTTACAGTTTCCTATTGCCGCGTAACCAGATTTAGCAGGTTCAGTGTTCCATCACTGACGTCACTATAAATGCTACCCCTCCCCCACCGCCCACCTCGAGGTTAATGAAATCTAGCAAAATCTCATTAAGAGCACACTAAATCTATTAAGCAATGACCGGTGGTTATTGGTGTGATCCTTTTCCGCTCGAGCGCGTTTTGGGGGGGCTCTTCCCCAGAGACACGTCTCGTGCCTGACGCGTGCCGCATCTGCCTGGACAATATGGCCCCCCTAATTTCAACTGAAAAAGATACGACGCGCGTGCCAGCCACTGGTTAGTGGAGTGTTCATAATAAGATCCCTCGGGGTTTCAGTGGCTAATATACTGCGCCGGTCTAAGCCACTTCACAGGCTTTACAGCGCAGCAGATCTGAACATGAAACAGAACTATGCGATCTCTTTGCGAATGTATCTCGTAAAATAACAAAACACTTAATTCAGGCTATTCTTATTGTTGCAAACCAGGAATTATGTTTATCATATATGATGATATTATATAAATAGTCTTTCTCAAAGAAGGGTATATGTCGATGGTATCCATTAGTAGGTTACACGGTGACCCCGCTGCCCATTACTATTTCTTCCAGCCATATACGTTGTTTTACTTTTTTTCTTTGATTTTAATCTATACTGGACAAAAGATTTTTTTTTTTTTCTTAAAAAATGCCAGTTATTCAGCTTCCTCGATGTCATCTTTTGGCTTGCATTCAAGTGCACTGCATTCCTTTTGACAGATGGTCCTACTATTTCCATTTATCTAGTATTTACTTGGTTTATTAAAATTTAAGTCTGAAGACATCATCTCCAACTGAAGCCCCAACTATACCGGATACTAATTCGTCAGAGTAACAGAAAACTGGTTAATTGGCAACGCACACTTTTCCAAGATACTCAGAACATCTACTTGGCCACCCTTACAACAGCCTAGATTAGAGTTGTGAGGTTAAATAAAAGTTTTATTATTGGCCTACATTTTACGCACTGTGAAACGCTTTGGTTAGCGGTAGCTACTCAGTTTGCAGACAGCGTCTGTTAAAAGCGCCATACAAATAACATTGAATTGAGCATAGAACGTTAAAGTGACATTAATATATGCAAAACTATTAGGAAAGATAAGAATAACCAGCAGTGGAACCGAAAACAATAGCCGACACACTCAATCCATTCATTCAGTTGCTCAACTGACGGTAGCCTAACGGTTTAATCACGTTGTCGGGTCTCCGAAAATGCCGAGTAACACGATCTTTCAGGCCAATCCCCCCATCAACAATAAGGCCGGGTAACGGTTTTTTCCTCCTTTTCAATTTCCAACAGCAATGTCTGGGAAAGCAGGGTTATAGGCAGCACGCGTCGGGAGCGTGACAGTTATTCAAATGCCCTCCAATTACATTCAAATCTGACCAGACTAAAATCCTATTGTGAAAGCCATCTGTTGCTCAAACGCACTCCAATCAAACATAATGAACCAGTTTCTCAGGAAACGACCTACTTAATTTTGGCTATCCAGGTTTGTAAGATGCTTTATGGAAATAATTTCAATTTGTAAAACATTATATACAACAAAAGGATTAATATTTCATGTCACCTACATTTTGTCGGTTGGTCTAATTCGTGTGTATAAAGTGAAGAAAGTATGTATGTTTCTGGAATATAAATACACCAAAGTCTAAAGGGTCTGTTTGTCCTGGGTGGTTTTATGTTTATTTGAATTTTGGATGTAGATAAAACCTCCAGTGTAATTGATTTAGGCCTAGCTACTATATGATGCCCAGTACGGACTTTGTTTTGCGCTGTCCATGGTTCTGAAGTGTTTCTTATTTTTGTTCAGCGTAGGATTTTTGCAGAACATAGTTATGTTGTAAACTATATCCATCTCTTTATAACTTTTAACTAATTGTGTTCAATATTTTCGAATGAACAAAATAAATACATGAGTGAATGAATTATTAAATCAATGAAAGAAACAGGAGACAAAAAGAGTCGACGTAGTGCATACAAATGCACATGTTGCTATCATAAATAGCACTTCTGTTTTCCCTTTATTTTACTACGCATTCTTTATTTGATAATGAAAAAACAGTGTTCATCAGTGCTGCTGTAAATTCCTTCAGTCAAGGTCGTGCCATCACAGCACGGGTTGGTCGGCCCATCTGTGGCGTCCTCACTCCAGTCGCGTGCCCTTAATTACTGCCGCCTGAGTAGGCAAGAGAAGGCGCGAAGGGAACATCATGCGTTCTAATAAGTGGCAGCAATCGTGACCACAAATTTTGCACGTTCATAATTTAGAAATGTTTTTTGCAGATACGCAAGTTAACATTATGTCGGCCATAAACTGTAACTTCATTTTAATTACAGACGTTGCAATATTCATGATCTTTGGTTTTGAACATTTATGAGTGTTTAATCTTTAAATCTTTTAGGCTTAATCTTTTTAATAAGGATAGCTTGATAACCAGTCGTTTCAGCTATAGCGAAGCTATTGTCATCCATGGCCAATGAAAGTGTTCTTTTTCTTGTTAGTTTTCAGTTTTTCAAACTAAAAGCATATGAACCAACAGCCCATAATTCGTTCTTCTTCGGCTTAGTTTACTAGCTGATTAATTTCAGTTTTGGACATGGCTTACAAATAAATGGTCACAAAATGTATTGATGGAACAGCAGATACAGAAGAAACATTTAAACAAAGAATAAACAATGGAAGATTAATTGAAATACAATAAACTTTATGTTTTGCAAATGTGTTAGAAGTGTACACATAGCAATGCCTGAAACTGAATGGTTAAACACATCAATGCATAAACAACATAAAAAATAGATACCAACAGTCAGTTGTTTTTAATATTTTGTTCAAATTTTGGTTTATCATTTTGTCTAATTGTTTTCAAATATTCCTGCATGGAGCCATAAGTAATTCCATTGTTTTTCTAATTGTTTTGTTTTTACTTGAGCACAGCTAATCGTTTATATTGTAGATTGTTGGCCCACTGTGATTAATTAATTCATTCATTCATTTAGTTGTCTGTGCCTACGTCATATCAAAAAATCAGAAAATATGGACGAATATGTTTCTGCTTGGACTGAACATTTTGCAGTTTAATATTCAATTCAAGCTGAAGGATACTAGCCTATATTCTCTGTAACATATTTTAGACAATGTTTGATGACTTATGATACAATGGAAATTATACCTTCAGGACCTGAATGGCATCCACACTGGTCTAAAGTTGTGTGTTGTGTGTCTGTTGTGAACAAAAAAAAAACAACGTGGTGACTATAACTTGACCCAAACCCAGTAAACCCAACTAGAGCTGTTTTTTGAAAACATTATAATGGTAAAGAAATTGGGCATAGAAATCACCATATGCATACAGTAAATGGCTTGTGAATAGGACAGGTAAGAGCCTGGCGCAACCAAGTATGATAAACTATTCCCAAATCTAATGTGTACGTACGGCAATTAATCAATCAATCTGTTTATTTCAGTTTTGGGCCAAAAGATTCAATTTACTTCAAATCTGACACTTCAAATCTGAATTTGGTTAGCAACAGAAATTCTCATTGATATTAAAATGTTATATATCATAATGGGTAATCTTTCACACTGTCTTCAGTGTTGTCTTTCTTGTGGCAGTGATGAACTGCAATTTTATAGCACAGGACATTCAATTATGGTTGAGTACATTTTTGTCAGGGTGTATTGACAAAATGTCATGCAGTAAAAAAAATTTTTAAAGATGGGTGAATGTATAATAAAATATTTGTGTAAGGGGATAGCTGCACCACAGAAAAGAGACAAGTGCAATGGAATAATAAATGCATTATATTAAAATAATGTGGACTTATAATTGTCCCATCAAAGCTTCAAGCTGTATAATCTTCAAAGCTGTATAAACATTGTTGAACTTTCAACGATATAAAATTGTGTTCACATTCCATGTTGACACAATTTTATATAGTTGAAAGTTCAAAAATGTTTATACCATAATTGAGAAGGAACAGTGCTGCACATTCACAGTATAGTATAGGCCTATATATTAGTGACATTGGAGGTTAGCAGCGATAACAAACTGACCATTAAAACTCTTGAGTACACCCAATGCAAAAAAAAGCAATGACTCAAGCGGACAAATCATTTAATATCAAATGACAATTAAAATATACTGAAGGTCAAATGGGTCTCTTTACACAGTGTGATTCATTAAAGTACCGCGTTTCAAATGGAATACCTTCACATCTAATAATGACCGTATAATCTGACATGAGACGCGTGCCAGCCATTCGCAGGATTTACTTACCAGACAATGTTCTTTTGTCTCCGAGAGACGCAGTCACTCAGGAGCTGCCGGTGGGAATATTTACGACTGAACTTTCTCACACTTTATGTAAAAATAAAGCTGTGTATGAAAGCTCAGGGACAACGTCGTTTCACGTGATAAATACATTTGCATAATTTGCATAAATATGATTATAATTATGGACAATACTTATTTAAAGTAAACATCTGGTTATTCCTTATGAAAAATACTAGTAGGATAATTACTACTACAATTATTATTATTATTATCATTAATAGAAATACTGCTACTAATAAGAATAAGAATAATAAACTTGCATATGCGTGCACAAAAAGATGCAAGCATGCATTCATACATATATACATACATACATGCATGCATGCACTTACACAAATGCATGTATGAGCTGCACAGACATTGCTGATATAAGCATATAGACTGCTAGATACTAGCAATTGAAGAATTTAAGAACCGAAATAATACTGAATTACTGCATGGTTGTTCCAAAGACTCAGACACATGAAAAAGGCCTACAAATAAACATAAACCGCAACACGGGGTCCCATTTCTAGATATAAAAAGGCATGAGGACTATTAAATATCAGAAATCACTCAATTTAGAGATCAGAGGCCCATGTTACGCAGCTACACATTACATATCATTTGAAACCGAAAAGGATATAACAGCAACGACGTGCGCTCCACTCACTCTCCAGCGTCCTCCTCGGTCGCTGTGCCAAAGGATCTGGAGCGTCGTATTGACCGCCTTTTCTGTGCGGGTGTGTTCTCGAACGAGAGAGGGAGGTGAAGTTGGTGGGAGGGGCCAGCCAACATCAGCGTCCGACTTGGCTGACAGTGGGGCCAACTTCGGATTGAACCTCTACATCATGTGAATTTCAAACTTTTGCTAAGCACAGCCTAAGTACGCCAATATATTTAAATCTTAATACAAGAGCTTGAAAATCGATTTCTCTTGTATGAGTGAGAATTTGGTATTCCAAATAAAACGTGCATATCTTATCATCTGTTATCCATTATAACGGGTCCTAGCTCACACTATCTTAATTAAAATGTGTTAATATTTCTTTTTTATTATATGTACCCGATTGTTTTAATGCATTGCTATTTTATTATGAGCGGCAATGTAGGCTAACAAACGTGCATGACACAAGCAAGCAACAAATGTAAACGCAAACAGAAAATGCACAACTTGCTATTTGCACTGTATTTATAATTCAAAGTGTGTGATAAATGTTAGTTCTTTGGTTGATGGGGTTCCCCACAGATTTGCGAAAATTAATTGAAATAGTGGGCCATCTGTCCCTTTGTTCGCGTGGCTCGTGCCGTTCTCGTGCCTTCTATAACAGCACAAAAGAACCCCTTGCTCTCTGATCCTGCCCACGAGAAAATGAGCGTTTGAAAGACGCGCCAGTGGGCCTTCTTGTCCAATAACATTATGCCTATTTTTTTACTCGCCTGTTGTAAGTATAAACATATATGCGACGCGAATCACATTTAAACACGAAATACCTTAATCTTAATAAAATAGAGATAAAACAATTGAAAAGAATGGAGTATTTATATTGGTATATATTGAAATCTCAATTTTATATGCATGTGTCAGCGATGTGTGTGTCTGTGGGGGGGGGGGGGGGGGGGGGGAGCACTGGTGACTGGGGGATGGGGAGATCCTACCTACGCTCGCGTTATATTTGACGTCAGCGACTTGATTTTATTATTTGCTACACAAAATGCCTTTGTTTCAAAAGTTCCGAGACCAGATGTATACTTTAGCGGCTTGGATTTTGGCGTGGGTTTTTAAATTAAGGCAGTTTTTTTTGTTTGTGGGTCTGTGTGGGGAGGAGGGGGGCGTGTCTGGTTTAGATTTTAGCTTTCCAGACGAAAGAGTTCATATAGTCTAAATATGTTTGGACATGTTCTCCGCTAATCTTACCATGCTTAAATTAAAAGGGTATTTTTTCATACCACCTTTGTGCGTTCTGCGTAAACTCGCTCTTCTCCTTTTAGTCTAATAAGAACCTTTTCTTACTCTTTCATAACTACATAGTATTATTATTCAACAGGTTAATGAACAAGACTCATTAACTGTGACGTGCCAAAGAGGCACAGTTTGCACACGTTTGTAATGTAAAGCCATGCAAGTGTGACCTGATTACCTTTTTTTAAAATATTGGTTGGATTGGGAGGTTTACTTGAAGAACATTTACATTGAAAGTGATTAGGCAGAGAAAATGCTTGAAAATAAGAGAGTCTTTGGCCCTAAAACACTTGTAAAGGGAACACTAGGTTAAGGAACCATCTGGTCCTATGTGCATCCGGCTCGTGCCGCTCTCGTGCCTTGCATTAATCGGACAGTTCTAACTTCGTGTCGCCCTTTTGGTATTCATTCATTCAGTTCCCAAACTGAAGCTTGTTTACTAAAATACAAAGGATTGTAAAATAAAACGTATTTCGGTTGTAAGTAGACAGCAAAATTACTAACGCTAGACCAGTGCTTAACTTTAACCGATTCCAGGACAACATGTAGGTTTCCTTATAAGAGTTAAAAGCATTCCATCAGAATTGATTGTACACACTGAAAAGTTGTGTAATATTTATTTGATTCATTATCTATTATGGCCACATTAGCAATCATACACGTAGGCTAGACAAAATCACATGCACTACAAAATATAATATTTAATGATATTTGTTCAGGCAACACATAGCCTACATTTATATGAATAAAAATAGCCTATATAATATGAGCGCATTTTGCTAATTTCTCCCGGTTTATATCGTCAGAATATTTCTGCCATCGTAACAAATAAAACAGTTTAGGATAGAATTACAAACATTTAGAACAAAACTCGCCAACAATACCTCTCACTTTATAGGCTACATACTGTACTGCAGCTCCTCGACAGAATCGGTGATCTTCACATTTAGTTCTCGGCACTCGCGGGGGGCTCTTGAGAGCAAGGCTTCCATCTGGCACTTCATGCCACATGGTCCACCGCGGTGTCAGTCGTTAGTCATTCATTCAGATAGACTAGTTATTCCCAGCGAAAACCAAACTGTTTGTAGGCTAGTACTACAATTGCGTCTGAAATAAGAAGTGAACATTTAAACGTATGCAGAGCCCATAGTAGAACAACACCAGTGTAAATTGGTAAATTGGACTGCATTTATATAGCACTTTTATCCAGTGTGGAGTAGATAACGGTTTTGCAACCGTGAACAATTTGTATTTTCGTTAAGGCTATACGTTATAGACTATATAATTTTAAATGAGTATTTGGTGGTAATGTGCGTTTTGCCAAAGGGATATTCAGTCACCAGCAAGGTGCAACAGAAATACTAATGTAGCACCCTATCTGCGCCCATTGCGTCCCACTTTTCCAGTGACGTCATCCAGTTCATCGCGTGCTGAAGTGCTACAGCCATATTATTATTCCCTTTACATCTTAAGCTTGAACAGATGTGTTTTATTTGAAATGGCTTTGGTTTTGGCTTGGGAAGCTGTTGTTTCAATACCTGCGCATAACTGAAACCTGACTCGATTTATGAAACACACGTACTATCTTTGTAGGGGTACACCCTGCACGGATCTGTCTTACATGGTATGCACCCAACTCTCCTATGGGAGAAAGAGCATAAGCACGTTAGTAATACAGATATTGAGCTTTAGCTAGACACCAAAAACAGCACTGATACTGTATCACTAAATAAATTATTTCAATATTATAGTTTAGGTTTGGTTATTATAGTTAACTTGCACTAGTGCTTTACTAATGTTGCATGTTTACTCGCTGGTCGGTTACTATGGCTCCCATTAATGCACCTTTGTTTCTCCTATAAGTCGCTCTGGGTAATGTAAAATTTAGCAGACACTTGTGTATCTTGTTAGACATTTGACAGGATTAGCTAAGTTGCTCATTCGCATCGGTGGTCCCTGGGCAAGAACACATGAAAAATATTATAGGCACAAGACAGGGTACATATACAGTACATGAAATACTGTAGGTCAACATGACAATATGACAACATACCATACAAGACGTCGCTCTGGATAAGAGCGTCTGCCAAATGCCTGTAATGTAATGCAATGGCTTTCCTACAAAATACATCAGAGGTTCCATCTTGATGCCAACTCACTCTTTATATACAGAAAGTGCTGTGAGCCAAAGGGGAAGGTAAAGGGGTTCTATACACTTCTTCACCTTCCTGCTATAACTTAACTTACTATACACTGCTGTAATTTTGACCTTGATTGTAGGAAGAATGTTAAACAAAGGGGACTTACATTTACAATTATTCTTACTTTTCTTCTTAAAAATGTTCCTATGAAAAACCAATATGAGATTAATGACATGTACAGACCTTTTTTGTGCATATCCCAAGTGTATGAGATGATGAATGCTGGCTGTTTGTAAATTTTATGCACAATCCTGTTCATGTGATGTGCATAATGAACAGCCATGAACAAGCACAGTTAAGAAAAAATAATGAATGAACATTCTTACACACAGTTTACGAACAAATGTGATCGTACACGTTTTGTGAATGAGGCCCATTATGTCATTAAAATCTTATGTTTTTAAATAAAACATTGACTCCTGTAATATTGTACATTTTGCCACAGTAATTTTGACAATAGCCATTGCATATATATTTAGACAAGGATAGCTGTGTCTTCCAAACTGATGTTTCATTGTCTCAGAATTGATGGACAAAAATGATGGAAAAAGTGCTACTTGGACTAGGAACGGCAATTTTGTATTTGGTAATTCTCTGAGAAAACTACTTAAGATGCAAAACTTAAGGAACTTAAGGACCACTAAAGGGACAGTACTGTTTGCCACTAAATGTGGATTGGATCATAACCATAGAATTTAAGCAGAATTTAAGTTTTGCCTATCTACATATAGGAATATGGGGCTTTGAATTAAACATTTAGAAATAAAAGAATAAAGTAAAAAATTAAAATCTCTTAAACTTAACACTGACATGCTATGTTTACATTCAACCATGTATGCAAACATTTCGCAGTTAATTATTTGTGGAAGAGGCCATAACTGACTTGTGGACTACACACTTCAAATTAAATAAAACCACAAGAACTTCGTTGAAAGAACTTTTGTGAAAGTTTAGAATACATATTGAATACAAAGTGTGAAAGAAATTCATATTCCCAGCAGATCCATGAATGAAAGATTTCCAGGATGCATATAGCTTGCTGACAAAATGTCTGGCTCACTGTCAGTCAGAATCTGCATTAAATATTTTCACTTTTAACATACACTCTCAGAAGAAAGGTTTTGAAAAAGCTTCTCTACGGTGGTCTTTTGGAGCTCAATATTTAATCGAGATAGTAAAGTGACGTGTGTAGCTCAGGGGTATTCAGGCTCCTATAACTCGCGTTATTCACTGCTATGCAAGACAATTCACTGCTTTGCAAGACCACAAGGCCACAATTACCATCACATACAGTCTGAAATGACACACACGCACATTAATGTCTACAATTATGAATCGATCTTGTGACTGAAACGCTAACTGGTCATCATATTCCAAAAACTGTTCTACTGTCAGAATTTCCCGTAAATTCTACAAAATTCATTGAGCCATCTGTCCTTTTATTACCCTGGCTCGTGCCGTTCTCGTGCCTTGTATATCTAGGCTACTGGAGCAGCACAAAAGAGCTCCGCTCGCTGCTCTACCCTCGAGAAAATGAGCGTTTGAAAAACGCGCCAGGGAGTCTGGTCCAACAGTATTAGTTATTCTATATGCTATTTCCTATTATTGTGTTGCCCATGGTTTAGGCTCAGTATTGCATTCATTTTATTTGAAAATATGTGTATATAATGAAAAGTAAATAGCTACCTTCTCGTTCCAATGACAAATGAGGCTATATAAAATGTATTACAAGCTACAAAAAGCAACCGAGGAATCTGATTTGTTTGAACATGCTGGGACGCGGGACCGCGGAGGTTGGTAAAAGCGTCGGGTTTGGGGGATGGGTAGACATCACTCCATGTGTTACGTGTGACGCCGCATACATCTTTTTATGACCTGTCCAAAACGCCTTTGAATCTGAAAACTAAATACAATAAATAAAAACTGGTGCAAGAGCGGATGTGTAACCTAACGCGCAATAGCTTGGTTTTTGGCGTGGGTTTGCAGGGGAAGTCAGGTGGGAATGTATGGACCAGCATTAATGTAATTGCAATCAACTGAGTTCGTAAACATATCTGCAGATGTGTTTTCAGGCCAGCCCACAATCTGTTCATTCTTGTGGCTAACAATTCTTCTAAGTACTATAACTACATCAGAGCCAATCAGAATGGTTTAATTCGACCGAACAGGGGTCAGATATAAATTCTGCTGGCGAAAGGACTCCCACGTTATTGTTTTAGGATGAAACACAAAGCAATGTTCTTTCAGAATGTATCTGAGTCGAGCTTGGTGATGCTGTTGCATATGCTCATTTAGTAAGTTGTCTTACTCGTGTTTAATTGATGTTGGCTGTATTTTACGCATATATGCTTGCGAAATAGAGGGAACTCAAGTTTCACAGATGAGTCTAAAATTGACCAAGTGCTCCACATTTTCTCCAAGTGACATTCAAAATGTGAGTGGGTGGATCATTTCTTAAGTTATACCCACAGGGAAATGCATATAATTCTCTTTTCACACTATTCATTAACCATTTGTAATGACTTGCAAAATCAACTCCTATAGAGCCATCTGGTCATTTGACTGGCTCGTGCCGTTCTCGTGCCTTGCATTAAGCAGACAATTTTAGGTGTAACACGAATCCTCAACTGTGACTTGAAATAGGCCATATGAAAGCTTTCTCCCAATAAAACCTTTTTTCAATCCAAAAAGAAAGCACGTTTTTACTTCCAAAGTTTAACGTAGCCTATATTTACCCGTGTTAGACTGCAGTGTTATATTTGAGCCCCGACAAAAATAATTAAAAATAAAACAAATATAATATATATTTAAATACGCGCTAAAGTAGGCTAATACATACAATAGTTGGACAAGTAATCACTTGTAAATTGTTTCAGACCATAGCAATATTACTTTTAGAGACAGCTTTGTCACTTACTTAGGCTATTCATGACTGCCAAATAATAAAAATAATAAAAAACATTTTGTCCTCACTATATAAATCACAAATTCCACTGAAAACGAGAGTGTTAGTTTATTTTATAGGTATCAACAGTTGTAACACGATGTTTAACTATACATGTCCTGCATAGCAAACATGAAGTCCTTAAACGTTTTTAAAGCATTGGGCACAGGATTTTAGCCAACACAATTATCCAATGACTTATTTCACGCACACTTTACGCTTACAAAACAGCGATGTAATCGAAACAAATCAGTTACACATTGTCTTTGTTCTTTTAAATTATACATTCATACAGGTATACATTCATACAGGTAATCACTCATTCTGATGAAAACGGAGCACTTCTGTACACAATCGTTTCTGGGTTTTACATAGTCAATGAGTAGGTGAGAGAACCACAATAAATTATTTTCTTTCAGTCTCTAAATAAATCTCACACACTAGCGAAATGTACGTTAGTACAACGTTATAGAGAGATATGTGATATTCATTCAGTGATTGCCGCTGCAGAGGACAGTGGCGTTATGCACAAGGTATGATGCTGCATCGCAAACCATGGCCAAATGCGACGCTCCTCCTATGCCGTGGCGTCATCTAGTCTCCTAGGCTGCAAAGTAAGGAAACCCACGTTTCCCCATTTTTTACATCTAAACTCAAGCAGATGTTTTTTTTTTATAAATGGCGTTGGTTTTGGCTTGGGAAGCTGTTGTTTCAACATCCGCGCAAGTCGCATTAGTTATTAAACCCCCACAATGCAAATAGTACACATCCACAACTTAGACAAGCGTGGTCCGTTTTAGCGTGGTCGAGTTAGTCCTGCCATGCAGAACAAAGAGCGAGCGTGACAACAACACAGGCCATTTCATTAATCTTTTAAAAATGTTTATGTCCTATACAGTCTACAAAATAAAATAATATTAAACTGGACTCGAACCTCATTCTACATATTAGGTACTGATGCTGTGATTTTGGACGTGGAGGCCATAACTAGTTAGAGGTCATTGAAACAGTTATGTTGAGAAAAAACATCTATATCATGCATATGTAGTATATTTTAACACAAGCGCATGCTCAGATAAGTTGCTATAGGTTTAGAATGATAAAACCTGAATTACGAGTTTGTTTTCCAGACTGGAGAACGAGACTCAGCCTTCAAGCGTCACTTTGTTAAACAGACCTCTATAATATGTGGCTTACTGGAGTGGTATCAGCACCTATGACATTTGCAATGATCATTTTTTTCAACAAAGAGAACTGTACAATTATATATATAATTATACAATTATAAGTTATAATGCTGGCAAGTCCAGATTTTGATCATGTCAGTCCTTCACTTATTCCATTGCATTTGAAAAGCCTTTTATCATTTTTCAGTGCATCACTACATTTTGGTTTCACCGTATTGAAATTACAGAACTTTTTATATATAGCCCCACATTTCAAGGCACTATAATGTCGAGACAAATGGTTCACGGGTGTTTCTGATTTGGCAGGTGTGTTCAATTTCTTTCTTAGTGCAGGTATAAGACACCTTTCAGTATCTTGATTATCTAGGCTTTTGATTACCTTTGGAGTTTGTTATTGGCATTTGTCAACATAAGGACCAGAGCTGTGCCAATGAAAGTCAAGAAAGCCATTATTTTCAGAGGATGCAAAATAAGATAAAACAATCAAAGACAATGGCCAAACCTTAGGCTTACCAAAATCAACTGTTTGGAACATCGTCAAGAAGAAAGAGAGCATTGGTGAGCTCAGTAATCTCAAAGAGCCTGGTTAGCCAAGGAGGACCTCTAAAGTTGAATTATTCCCACCATAATGGAAAAAAAAACTCCCAAACACCTGTCTGACAGATCAGAAAAAGTCTTTAGGAGGCAGGCATGGATGTGTCAGTGACTACTGTCTGCAGAACACTCCTCAGTCAGAACTACAAAGGTGACACTGCAAGAGGTACTTAGTTAAATCCACTAGCCTAGTTAGCCAAGGAGGACCTTTAAAGTCCTCTTAGTTAAACCTCTTAGTTAAAACCACTAGTTAGCCGCAAAAACAGAATGGCCAGGTTACAGTTTGCAAAGAAGTACCTAAAAGAACCTGCAAAGTTCTGGAAAAATGTCTTGTGGATAGAAGAGACCAATATTCATATTGTATCAGAGTGATGGCAAGAGCAAACAACTGAGGCTAAAAGGAATCCAAATCCAAAAGATCCAAAGCATACCATCTCGTATGTGAAACATGGCGGTGGGGGTGTTGTGGTTTGGGCATGTACGGCTGCCACAGGTATCGGCTTACTTGTCTTCATTGGTAACACAGGTGCTCATAGCAGCAGCAGAATGGATTCTAAAGTGTACAGAAACATCTTATCTGTGCAACTTCAAGCAAATGCCTCAAAACTCTTTGGATGACGCTTCATCCTACAGCAAAACAATGATTAGAAACCACTAAAAGCCACAAAGGAGTGTTTAGAAGGCCAAAAACTGGAATATTCTGGACTGGCTAAGTCCTTCACCCAATCTGACTTTCAGCACAGAGCTTGAGTCCTGTTTCTCTTTTTCTGTTTCTGGCAACAGTGAGGCTACTACTGTGAAACCTCTGTATCTTTGACTGAAAGGAGGATTCAACCATACCTGACAACATACTCCACCCAGCTACTTGTCCAGGCTGTGGTGATGTGCCGTCTTGACTACTGCAACTCGCTCCACATTAACTGGACTTAATGTGTTCATGGCTATGAATAACTGTTACAAAATGAGTATTGTACCTTATCGGACCTGTGTTTTGTGGTTGTTCCAATGACCTTCGGTATGCACTTATTGTACGTCGCTTTGGATAAATAAATGTGATGTAATATAATGTAATGCAATGGTTTGACAGACAAACCTGTATGTAAGAGAACTTTCGCATTTCGAGCCTTTCTATTTACCGGTAAAACTAGACTAGAGGTGAATCTGTCCAATCCTGCATTGCTTCAAACAGGGGACAAACCATTTTTTTGTCCTCTTAAACCAGCGAAGAAGCTCAATGGTCTCTTTCCTATCAATATTTGCTTGCAGACTGATCCCTGCTTAAACAATATGATGCACAAATAAATATTCACTGTGTAGGCTTATGACATAATTGATTAATATTTACATATTACATAGAGATAAACGTCAAGTATAAGACTGTCAGGGAGCATCTATTTATTTCACCATTAACACAGATATAAGTTTACCATAGACACAGAAATAGTCAAATGAAAAACAATACATCATGTGAAATGCCATGCAACGCCTTTGCTTTCATTTGTATTTTTGTAAGTTACTCATTTAATCTGAATACTTTTTCGTTACATTTGATTGATTCTCTTTTACACGAGGCACACTAACTGACAAAAACGCGGATAGCACTCCAATTGGAAAACAACAGGCAAGTTGCCCGGTGCTATCTGGGTCACATTTACGTCATCATGCCAGAATCATTTTTGGAGGGGTCATTATTAAAGCATAGTTCTTGGCTTGGGATGCTATTCCTTTAGGTTTCATTAATAAACACGGTGTGGACTTAGACTGGTTTACAATAGTCCCATTGCAATGTTTGGTCGTTTGGTCAGTAATACTAGACCCATAATCTCAGTAGCCTCAGTAGGTTTTTATCGTAAATTACATTGCTTTAGAAACAGGTTGCCATTGTCGCTTAATTTAAATTAACATGACGAGCAGGCTAAACGCCCGGCTAATGCGTAATGCGTAAAGTTAATGCGTAAAGCATAATTGGTTTGCCACTAAAATTGCGTACTCCGGATATTCAGTCAATTCACTAATTAAAGAAGATTTCAGTTTCCCCCTAAAGAACCAATAAGTGTTTATAATTGCAACACCGTCTCAATTTTTGGCTTATATTACTATGCTTATTATTTTTATTGTCAAGTCTGCTGTTGCCTTGCAATAACTTTATAGAAAAAATAGGCTGAATAACCTGAATAATCTATACATTTACTTTATAAATTTTACTTTATTGTCTTCTGAGTACATTTGATAATAAAAATAATAAAAGCCAAATATGTCTTTAATACTCAAATTGAAATGATTAATGTCGGAGACGACCCTACGTCTCTTCAATGAATATGAATTGAACTATTTGAGCAGAAATACAAGAACGCAATAGAATTAATAGATAAATAAATAAATAAAATACAAGGAAACTATAGACTCAGAGGTAGGCATTTTATATTTTTTATACACAGCTTCGAATGCTTGGTCAACAAGACTACAGAATCTGACTCCCAGGCGACGTTCAACTTTCACGCGTCATTGAATCCATGCATCAGCCCTCCATCTGTCCGGAAATGTTGGCTCGTGCCGGGCTCAAGCCATTTTCATACTTGTTTCAACAAGTTCTTCTCGTTAAGCTTCACAGCAACGTGAACAACATGTACATTAGTGTATTCTATTGCATTTATTATATACTGTTTGGTGAAGAAGAATCACATTATAATTGTGTCATTATTATTTAAATATAATTTTCATACTCATAAAGACATTATTCATATAGTGGGTTGCTTCCCATAGAATGGCTTGCGACTCAAAGTGTTTCACAGATTGGAACTTAAAATATAAATCCATAAAATACAAAATATAGAAACAAATAACACAGATATATAACCAAGAAGAACTAAAACCAGAAGCAAAACTGGCAAAACAGTGATAAAGCCTATACAAAAGAACGGTAAAAAAATTAAGTTGCAAAATATGCATAAACTTATTTTAAATCGTGTAAATACTTATTAAAAGCCATATAGTAAAAACACGTTTTCAGTTTAGTGAAGATGATAAGGTCATGCAGCAAATCCATAGCTTTGGGACATTCAAACAAAAGGTTGCCACTGATTTATAGTTGGCGTGTTGTGCAGGCCAGAGCGAGAGAATTTAGGAATGGGTTGGGGGGATAAACTGTCAGCAGGCTACAGTCAGTTGGGCTAAATCAACTTTAACATTGTTGATGGGGATCAAATGTAACATATCAGGGTAAACACAACATTTTAGAGAGTAGCCTAATGTCGGCATCAAAATTAAAGTTAAAACATAATTGGGGAAATGTGGGATATTTTCATTTAATTGTGATAGGCATGGAATTTCAACCAGACAACATCCCATCTAACATATAATTTAGATTCAAATATGCACGTAATTATATTGTAACACAATGTTTTACGTACAGTAGTTCTACAACAGAACTAGTTCATGTAGTCTATTGGTCTATGTCTCTATAATATGCTTGTGCTCTATAGTTATTTTTTCTAGTTTAAATGTATTGGTTGCGTTTTTTGTGTCCCACGACGAGACGACAAGAGGATCCACATTATAGTCTTACCTTTCAAACTAGCTACTTCCTATATTGCGATAAATTCAACAAAAATGTACACAGATGGGGAACCCACGCCAAATTTGTTTTAAAGACAAAGGGAATTTCAACCGAAACGCTTCGACAAAAAAAAAAAAAAAAAAAAAAAAACTTTCTGAACTTAAATCCCTGGCTCTCTGACTGGGCCCAGTGGGTTAATTGAAGGCCCCATGGGGGAAGGAGGCGCGTGCAACGCCCTTGTCAGTGTCATTCATCAGTTTTGTCTTGCAGAGAGTCTCTACTGGCCGCTTGTGCACTCCCCAAGCGGTTTCATCCAAACTGTGTCCAGTGCCACACCCATATTAATAGCCTTTTTTTCTCAAGCAAATAAGCCTATATTTTTACTCTTTTTTAAAGTAACACCTACTTTAATAAGTAGCTTAAGGTCCAGAACCCCACATATACGGCATGCTGGACCATGTCAAAATGTCTTTAATTTTTTTTATACGAGTGCGTTGTTAATCTGAAAAAGGAGCTCAATATAGCCTAATCAACTTCAAGTATAATGAGCAGCTGGTGTGAATATGTTGTTTTGTTTTGGACAGCACACATTATATTGCTTTTTAACGTTTTAAAGTTACATATTCTATCCAAAAGCATATTCTCGTTGAGTTGATACTGGGAACATTGTTGCATCAAATACGCTGCAAAATTGGGTGAGAAGAGAACAATGGGTGAGAAGTGCATTTGTATATTTGAAAAGCCGGGGAATGCATAATTTAACATGGCTTTGTTGGGTATTCCAAATGTTCAATCACCATCATTGCCCTGCCCCCACTGTTGACAACCATTCAGATGGGATACTGACGCCAAAATTGTTTCTAACCAACATAAAACCAAACATAAACTCCATGCAAAAAGAAATGCGTCCACGCACAGATAGGGTATCCGCGAGTACAGCGGTGTGAGAATTGGGGGTTGGTAACAGACGACCATCTGTTGTTACTGGTGGCTCGTGCCGGACGCGTGAGACAGTGCCACAACATCCGCGCAAAATGTTTAACAAGGGGATGGCTACATTACACATGCATAAGATGCCGCATATCTACAAAACACCAGTATTTCGCAACATTTCTTCAGACATAGAAACTGGACCATTTCACACTATTAAGACATTTTGATGGAACGTTAATTTGAGACTGAGGGAAGAGTCTTACATTTCACTAGGCCTAACTTAATAATTGACGAGAATTTAGCATGGACTATGCAACATTGTGCATTTAGAAATATCATGGAGAATACGTGTGAAATATATTTCAAGAATGCTTCTCAAATGAAAGCACTGGGGTAGCTTGTTTAACCACTGCTTGTGTGGCTTGTTTAACCACTTTTTTAGCCATCTCTGTGTTTGATCTCTTCACATTACACATTCGATGAAATTGACATAAAATGCAATCCGCAAGTCAAATTCGTTTTTATCTTGAGCAACAAAACAGAAATAAAGGTATTTCTTGGAGTACTCATTGTGACTTAAAATAAGGCTCAACATCCACGAAACTGGTCGAATAGTAGGCCCACTACATAGGCCTACATGTGCTGGGAACAATTATACCAGGGCTTTCCTAACGATCAGGTAATATTGTGACAACTAAAAATGGTTTTCGCTTGGTATATGTGTTTAGAATTCAGAGCAATAAGCTGAATGGTTTAGTTCTTCACATAAGCTTCGCTTCGCATCCCCACTCCCAAAAGCCCCATCCCCCATCACTGCAGCAAGTAGACTTACAGGTGAACATACTGACTACACAGATCACGGAGAAAAAAACTGTTGCTTAGAAATTACAAGCAGATGTTATTCAAATGTAGCTTGGCTTGGGAATCAGTTTCTGTAATCGAAATAGACGAGTGTACAACACCCCCCCCCCCCCCCCCCCCCCCCCCCCCACCCCCCCGGAGGTAAACGGGATCTGTTTTCGTCGGGCTTGCTCTCCCCCAGGGCTTTGGTTTTAAAAAAATACTTTATGTGTATGAAAAGGGGCTTTGGCGATAGTTACCTATTTACAAACTTGTAAACATATTAGCAACATTGATGTGTTAGTAACTATTGGATATAAAAGTACCTGCGCCCTGCTAACTTTTTCCTATTACTATTTCAAGATTTGTCAGTGCACATATGTCCCACAACATACCTCACCAAATAAATACTTTTGGAACAACAAATTTCACTTGATTATATTGTTCATTCTTATTGACAGTCATTAAACAGTGCATATTTACGCCTGAATCAGTTGCATAAAATGAATGGGTTATACTGGTCATTTATTTGTATAGCCTATTGAACAATGACAGTCGGTATTTGTTGTGTTTCATAGTATTTACTATTCTATAATAGCCTACGTATGCCTTTAAAATATAACTGCAACTTATACCTAAAAGAGAAAAATAGTTCACAGTGTTTCAGTTTGTGTCAGTTCATATTCTATTGTATTTTATAATTTAGGTCACTCTTTCATGACAAATAAATGTTGCCAGGGGTTATTTTTTATTTTTGAGAAAGTATCATTTTATTAAAAATTCTAATAAAATCAATAGACTACATGGTTTATGGACTATTCTCTTTTTCTTAATATGGCATCACACGACAAACTGCAGTTAACAGGCCTCTGAAAGGCTTAGAAATTCTGTTTCCAAAATAGTTTTCGGTAATTTTCCAACATATTCCCAAAAGTGATGGCAAAATCACTCGGATGTACATATGGTTACTTTGGTGCAGTAGATACTCGCACAAAGCATCGGTTTCTGCGTCAGTATAATTGTGCAATGGCTTGGGGGCGCTCCCATGACGCCAAGACCCTCTATAAATACCGAGAGTCTCCGCTGACCAAGACACAGCAGCTCACAGACACACTGAAAGCAAATCTATCCTCGAGAGCCATGACTCCTAGCCTCAATTCAAACGCAACCCAGTCATACCCTCCAAGGATGACAGTGGCCGAGAAGAAAGAAGCGAGCGAATTAAGAAAGGTTTGTAAATTAAACTACTTTATATAGTATACTTATCTATTATTAAACACTCACTTTCAATTTTATGATGCAGTTGAATTAATTTGTATTTAAATCTCTTTTAGACACTCAAGCCCTTGATGGAAAAGAAAAGGCGCGCACGCATCAACGAGAGCCTAGACCATCTGAAGACTCTCATCCTCCCTCTGATCGGCAAAGATGTAAGTCGTATTTACACTTCAAACAAACAAGCCTAATTTAGTCGTCACCTAAAGTTAAAAAAAAATGCATACAGTGCAGTGGTCGTTAACCGTTTTCCTCAATTTCTTTTTACAGAATTCTCGGTACTCCAAATTCGAGAAAGCTGATATTCTCGAGATGACCGTAAGATTCCTCAGAGACATATCCACTGCTCCTATAAAAAGTGAGTATTTATTTATTTATTTATTCATGGATTCATTTCTTCATTCATTAATTTGTGTGTTTTGAATGTAACACTGACATATTTTCACAATCAATTCTAGGTCCATCTGACAGTTACAAAGAGGGGTACAAGGCATGCCTTCAGCGCGTCTCTACCCTGCTCCCCAAAACCAACCTCCTTGACAAAGACACCTGCCAGCGTGTGGACGAGTACATCCAGCAGTCGATGACTGCGGCAGAGGCCCCTACCTGTCAGAACTGCTGCGCTCAGAACTCCCGCGCGTTTCCACAGAGTCAGAGAGTCCTGAGTTTCAAGAGCAGCGGGAGCCCCAGAACCGAAACCCACTCCAGGACCAATTGCCCACCTCCTCAAAGAAACCAGCCAGTGCCACCGGCCTTCAGCGCCAACATGTGGCGGCCGTGGTAGACTCCAACATGAACAATAACAAAACCTGTCCTATGTTTGTTAGTACATTTTGTATAATACGTACATGTACTCGAGCCCACAGGAGAAAAGAAAAGAAAGAAAAAAAATGGTGACCGATGCAAATGTGCGCCAAAGAGATTAACTGTAATTTATTGATGCCATAATACTTTGTTGGCAATTTGGCATTTGGCCAGTATTAATGTACAACTCACAACCAAGTTTCAAATCCAATGTTCTGCTATGGCGGAACGAGGGAATATTTTAATTCTATGAACTTTTATATTTAATCCTCTTTGGGGTTGAAATGAATATGGGTTGTAGACAACACCTTTGTAAAACCCCAAGGGTTATTTTTATGTGTGAGATTTGCGCAATTGACTTCTGTAATGTGAGTCTGTGCGAAGAAACAGTAAGCACTATGTGTTAGAGATCTCGTTGTAATACGAAAATATTAAATGGAAGGTATAGCATTCAAAAGATAATCTCTTGTAATGTACATGTAATTCCAATAAATGTTGAATACTCATTTCCAAAAAAGCTATTTGTTTTGTCATCCTTTCATCTGATTAATTTATCTCACGTTTTGCATTGAGATGTCGTGAGCATATAGAAATGTTTGAATTATGAAAACTCAATAACAACGTATGCAATTACATAAGCATCAAAGGCAAAGTAAAGTAAAATGTGAAACATTTAGCTTACACATGAGCACATTCAGTGTACGTGCGGATATTTCTGATATTTCTCTATATAAATGCGACTTTTAACTGTTATATGAAACCAAGCCATAAAATGAAGGAGCTCAACTGTCATGGTTCCCCAAAAAACCCAGTTTCAACTCTTTGAAAGGTCTGGCCAGGAAAATGTCCTCTGATTAGGCTGATGTGCCAACTGCAGAAACTGGGCATCTAGCACTAAGTGAAATACTGCGTTACTTACATTTTCTGATTTTAAAGATTCTTTGCATCTCTATTACGCGCCTGACAGACATGGAAATGCTTTTTTCCCCCTATTTTGAAAACAGACTTTCATTACTTACCTTAACTTATCGGAGAAGATCAAACTCAAAGGAAATTCATGACCAATCTCATTCAATTTTATTATTATTCTTTTGAAAATAAGTTCCCTATTTTCAAATGCATATGCCATTATAAGTGGTTTTAGGGGGCCTCGGGGGAGTCCAATATATTGGTGCTAGTTGAGGTGAGTTTATTCCTTCCACGTAAAGTGCTATAAAGTGCCAAGATTAATGGCACTATATAAACACAATCCATCCTGTGGTCTGCCTGAAGGTAAACGCAAATAAAAGGGATATTTGAAGATGCTAATTTTTTTAGTGCTGCCAATATAGAATCAAAGCTTGTAGTTAAAATGTGTGATATTTATAGGACATGGAGCCAATCTGTGGGGCAAATAACCCAGCTAAACACCCTGGTCTGTGGGTATCCTATAACATACAGACCGCCATTGGTGGCTTGAAAAATTGGACTGCAGTAACATTAGCTCAAACGATTAAAATTTCAATGACAGCAAAAAATTCACCAGTAAAGTCGAAATGACTCCTTTAAAACGTTTACGCTGTATGAGATTCATCTTGAAACTCACTTCAGGCTTTGGTTATTATAGAAACGACACGTATTGTCCTTCTGTACAACATGGTAAATATTACAATACCAACGTCACCAAGCTGTGAGATTAATTAAAATTCCTTACAATGTGTAGCCTATTCCAAGCCTTAACATAGTTTTTTTTCAGGAAGAGAAAAAACAAAGCAACCGAATCAAACAGGGTCTCCTCCCCACCGTTACTTCGTCAAGGTCAGACGTTCACCGTTCGTCTCCAAGTCTCACATACCATACCTTTTAATTCCCACATTCAAAACATGATACACAATGGGCCCCTGTCCATTCAGCCGCACAGATGGGCTACCCAAGCCAAATTTGTTGGAAAGACAAAGGAAATTCTAACCGAAACCCTTTCCTGAAAAACTTTCGGAACTCAAATCCCAGGCTCTGTGACTGGTTCCAGCGGGTGTTAATTGAAGCCCTCTTGGGGAAAGGAGGCGCGTGCAACGGGTGTATCAATGACAGTTCTTCTCTTTGTTCAAGAGAGAATCACTGCCCGGTGAAAAAGCAACAAGCAAGCTGTTCGCAATTCACAAACTGTTTATCCACTATTGGCCTACATCACAGCGCAAATCTTCTCCGATACCAATTTTTTTTGCTTTACAAATATACAATTTATGCGTTGCAAAGACAGACTTTTTAAAAACTCAAACTGTGTTGAAAGCAACACAAAGTCTCCACTAGACATGGACGTGTGTTCAAAAATATCACACGTTATATATTCTTTATATATATATATATTATATATATATATATATATATATATATATATATTACCTTTCACACAATAAAGTAGCACAAAGTGCTTTACAGAGAAAATAAAACTAGGATAAAAGAAAATGGAAAGCCATGGTGAATTTAAGGGCCAGATCCCGGCAACCGGCATTTGGCTTGGTTTCCGTGAAATGAGTATGAAGACAATTAATCCATGGCAAACTATCCAAACGTGATGAGCGTCTATAACTTGTCATTACAATTTGAAGGGAAAACCATTGACTTTCCTGGTGTTTCATCGCATCGCATGAAGCAGTCCCCATCGCTGACAAGCATACAGATGGGATGCTGACGCCAAATTTGTTTAAAGAAATATTCCAACCAGACATGCATGGAAAAAGAATCGAGACCATGCAGTTGTAGGTAGGGCAGCCCACAAAGAGTTACAGCGCCACGAGGGACTTGGGAATTGGTAATATAAGTCCATCTGGCGCTGGTGGCTCGTGCCGGACGCGTGAGACTATTCCTTTGGGGCAACAGTATATATATACCTTAAATATAGAGCAATAGGAAATATCCACACGCCTACCGTAACAGCTATTGTCAGTATTAAACAGTAGCACATCTTTTATTTTTCTATTTGTATAATGCAACAAAACCCTTGAAACCCCTATGCCTGAAAACAAGGTTAAAGAGAAAGAGAGAGATAAAAAACACATGCACTGAAAATTAAGAGACTACCACAGCTTCACATGTACTCTAGAGGTAATTTCAAATTTTAATGGAACACACTTCGGTTACAAATATGCACATTTATTTATAAACGTAGAATACTGCGCGTTCTGACTGCTTACTATGACAAGTTTCCACATGCATTCCCCCCTCCCCCATCCCTCTACACTTAGCACAGGTTAAGCTTGTAGCATGCGCTGAGTTATATCAAACAAAAACTATTGTTGATCAGAATTTACAAGCAGATGTTATTTAAATATGGCGTGGCTTGGGGATCTTTTTGTGTAAAATAATTGTGTATTCCTCCTCAAAGAGCCCACCCCCTAGCCAGACACGCATGTTAGCCCCCACCTTTTCAATAATTGTTCACTTTGTTATGGATTACACCGGGCTAACAACCCGCGACTTATTAGAATACTATACCCTATATATTAATGTATGTTGAATATAAAACATTTATAAGGAATTTGAGCAAGCATTTTACATTGCATTTTTTAAAAAGTAACATATACAACATATTTAAAATTATGCATAACACATACGAGTGAAAATACACAAAGAACCCAATATATTGACTTATTCAATTAAGCAAATAGATATGCCGCATAGGAGTTTTCTCAGAAAGAACAATAATGGGAATACTGTAACTTTATACCTGCACACACACGCACACGTACGCACACACATACACATACACACATAGAGTATATACACATACATACATACACATATATACACATACACACCTCATAATAGCGTAAATGCCATCAGTGGTAGCGCGTGGATAACGTGGCAGATGGCAAACTTTACAAATTCGGTAAACTGGAGAGTCTTCCTAAGGGAATGGTTACTGAGTTGAACTCATTGTACAATGGCTTGGGGGCGTTCCTCTGACGCACCGATCCTCCATAAATAAGAAGGGCCACCACACGCACGGGCACTTCAGCTCACGGAGTTATACGAAGCACATGCAAGCTAGAAATTCTTAACATGACTCCCAACGTCGCATCTAAAGTGCTCCCTTCCTACGCGCCAAAATTAACTGTGGCCATGAGAAAAGAAGCTAACGAAATGAGAAAGGTAAGAAGCGAAAACGGTGTTAAAATATCTTGCATTGTAAACGTTTTATATGGTCTGTGATTCCACAGTGTGGCAACTCCCCAACAGTTTCATTAAACTGTTTCTTATGTTTGTTTTAGACTTTGAAACCTTTGATGGAAAAGAGAAGGCGTGCGCGCATCAACGACAGCCTCGACCATTTGAAGAGTCTTATCCTCCCGTTGATCGGAAAAGATGTAAGTTGTTCCACATTTACTAAAGAACTGTGTATACGCATTTAATTCGTAGGTCTGTTAATTGCACACGTTGGAAGTTATATAGCCCAATTAAACAAAAACTAGACAGTAATTTTAGGGCAAATGGATGTATGCGAAAACCCCACACGCCTCTAACAGCCACTTCAACATTGTCTATTGCAGAATTCCCGGTACTCGAAGCTGGAGAAGGCTGATATTCTTGAGATGACCGTGAGATTCCTTAGCGATCTCCCGAATTCTCCCGTTAAAAGTGAGTATCTTCCTCTTTTTATACAATTTATTCTTGGTTTCCTTGTTCCTATTCTTATTAGCCTGTAGTCGTTATTGTTTGCTTCTGTTGGATGAAACATTAAAATATTTCCTTATCAATTCTAGATACATCCGACAATTTCAAAAAAGGGTATAAGGCATGTCTTCAGCGCGTCTCCACACTGCTCCCAAGAAACAGCCTCCTCGACAAAGACACTTGCCAGCGCGTGGACGAGTACATCCAGAAGTCCATGGCTGCAGTTGAAGCCCCTGCTTGTCAGAACTGCTGTGCCAAGAACTCCCGCGTCTTTCCTCAAGTGAACCACAGAGTTCGAATCTTCAACTGTAGCGGGAACCCTAAAGCCGAGACCCACTCAAACAGCGCTCTTCCTCCGAACAGAGCCCCGCAGCCAGTGCCACCCGTTCTCAGTGGTAATATGTGGCGGCCGTGGTAGATTCAAGGACATTAATGCCCGACTAAATGACTGTTAAACTAAATGAATATTATATAGTACATAGTATGTGCAAGTAAATTTAAATGATGATACCATTAAAGGAGCAACGACAGGTGTAAATACAACCAAATGTTTGCCATAGAGATTAATTGCAATGCGCTTATGAAATGTAATGACTACTATTGTGCAGTCATTGTTTGATTTCAGTATTATATACTAGAATTTTGCATTTTTTGACTGGTATAAATATTTAGCCTAATTCATGCTCAATTTTAAGCCAGTTGTGTTTTCACAAAGGTTTGAAGTTTGTTTTTGTAAATTCTGTGAAGTTATTATATTTAGTCCTCTCTGGGGGTTAAATGCATATGGGTTGTAGCTAAAACCCCTGTAAAACCCAAAGGGTTAGTTTGTGTATGTGATTTGCACAACTGATATTATCTGAATCTGTGGGAAGATGCAATATGTAGACACGTTGTGTTATTGCCCTAATGCTAAAAAAAGGCAAGTGTCTTTTCATTAGAATATGTATACATCATAATCCCAAAGATAATTTATTGTAATATATATTTCAAAAAATAAAAAATGTTGATTTGTGAAGTGTCTCTTTATATTTAATTTATTCCATTTAAGCGTTTTTTTTAGCCTTGTATTTCTGATGGCTGGTAGATGGCCAACATGTAGTGCAAACATAGTCTAACACTAGCCTGCTATACTGTATTGGTTTCTGAGGCCCAAAGGACACACTCAAGCATACAAGCATAGACTAGGCCCACATAGCATACTGTAGGCCTACCATTTGTTAACGTGCCAATTTCTGTTAAATCTTAGGGCCTAAAAACAAATCAAAATGACAAGATAAGAGGTTGTGAACGGCTATCAAAGAGCTAGCTGTAGCCTACTTGTTAACGTTACTTAGAAAACTCGCCCTCAGCTTGCGATAGAAAATAAGTTTCAATCTGTTTGGTTGTTGGTTGGGACCCATGTGGAAGACCACAAGAAAATTACACTTTTATGGTTTCATAAAGTGTTTTTTTGCACACATGGCCCCATTTCCTTTTTAAGATCAATTATTTGAAAAATTATTTGAAAAATCTCCGTAGGATCGTTTTCTGTGTGGGATATTGCAATAAGCAGACTCGCTGCAAACTTTGATGCAATTCTATGATCTATGAAATTCAGAGTGTAGAAATACTAATTTCGGATTAATTATGATATACACAGGAAACAGTAGGTTACATTAGACTATATAATACGATGACTTGTAGCGTTTTTGCAAGAGTTCTTTTACGTTCAGTAGGATCAGAAAGTGGATTGACAGTCAATTTATGGTCTTTGCTGCCGCCTCCTGGCTACTTATGGAACTCCATGTTTCAATATAAGAAAATGAACAATGAATTCTGGGTCAAAAGGAAGTTATTAAGTTTCGAACAGGCCCACACGTGCAGTTTAAATTATATATTTTCTTTAAAAAGTGTGACACAACATTGTAAAGCAAGAAACTACAAATGTTATCCCAGTTCTAACATTCCGCTACATTAGTAGAACGCAGAATAAAACTAGGCTGCATTATAGCCTACGCATTTGATTCATTCATAATTTACATATTTTCCATAGCGAAAAAACTCTAGCAGCACATTTCCAGAGTACTAGCTTTTTAAGGGACACAAAACTGAGTATAAAAAGTGGCCTATATCCAAATCAATAATATTTGCTTTGTGGAAGGTCTATGGGGAATTTCGCCCTGGACCATACATGGGGTCCCAAGAACAGACGAATCCCTGAAACCCATTTCGCTCCAGCAAGCTAACCGGCTGCAGCACTCGAGCCCGTCTGAGACAGTCGGTTCGCGCCTCTGTCTCTGAGCCCGGCGTTACTCGCACTGATAGCCTACCGACGAACAGGAGCAGAAAGCCGGTCGTCATGTCTGAGACCAAATCGCCGTCCGCAGCCTCCTCCATCCAGATATGCAGGTAAGCGAAAATGTATTTGGAATTCCGTCATTCATTCGTTCTAATAGATATCAGGAATCGCTACTGTAGACCAGCAGTAGCTATCGCCTGCGTTCGTTTTATTTAGCGGCCAGATAATCCGCAGCTTTTACCAGGATTAGATTTTGCTCTCCTTCTTTCCGGCATCCAGGACTACGCACATATATTTTATTTCATATATATTTATTTATGAATGCGCCTTTTTCTGTGGTTGTATATTTTGGGACATTGTAATATGAACTACGGACTGTGCGCTGGGATGATGACCTGAGAAAACGATGCCGGTATACTGCAAGCTGCGTGTTTGCAAAGAAGGACATTTTAAGGTCATCACTGGACTTAAACTGGGATCACATGTAACGACATACCGAAAACCTGGGTCAGAAGCACTACTGCAGCACCCTGAAATTAACAAATCTATATTTAGTTAGCCAGGTAGCCAGCAAGCATAGATTAAACCACGGCACCCGAACGTGGATAGTAACTGGCGATTGGCCTATATTATCTGTGAGTTACGTTAAGCTTTAAACCCGCAATTTTTTTATAACGATGATTTCCATGTAGGTTAATTCGGGGTTTTTTGGGGCTGAATGTCTACTTTTTAGCTGCGGCGTTTTTGCTGAGTAGCCTATCACTGAGGCAGCGTTTTTCCGTAGAGCATTCTGGGTGTCTCAGCAGTTGCTTTGTAGGTGAATCCACCTCTGGTAGAAAGGGGTAGTACACCATGCCATGGGCTGCACAAGACATGGCGCGTGGCTGCCCTTCTGCAACGATTATTATAAATCGATTATTAATCAGAAGGAAAAGTGGGCATCCATTAAATTATCGTTTCTCTTAATCGAATAGTGCTCTTACTAGTGTCTGCAGTATGTGCCGAAGGACGCTTTTCTGCGAGTTCACAAAACGTGAGTGTACTCTAAATAAAGGACAGAACATACCAGTTCATAAATGGTAATTGTGTGCAAATTGACTAAGACAAGGAGAGCAAGGTAAGCTAAATTATTTAACAGACCATTTCTTAACACCACACATTTTAGTGTCGACATGGGATGTGTTGTTTACCAAGGTAGGCTACCTAACATACCACCCTGACCATCATCATGGTTGATCACCTAAGGGGTTCAGTACCCTATATCCTGTACATTTGCATGAAGTTATCACATTTGCTTAATTTAAATTTTAATACCCACGAGCTACTGTTAGACCTGTGTAACTTGCTTTAATAGCCTACTATTTAACCATCTGCTCAGTTAAGATTAGACCTATGTGATGAAACCAGCAAGCTAGTATGGGCTACAATAGTAAACTTTGATGACGTTTTTGTGGGCTGAGCCATACTGGTGGCAGAAAGAACGCTCTCTTAACAGTTTGTCTAATGTAGCGGGGGTAGCAAATGAAAAATCTGAACGTGAAACTTTCATAATTAGATTGATGACTCATATAAATCTATATTATGGATCCTGATGACACCCTGTCACATTACTTCAAAGGTTTGTTGACACAAAGCAAATGAAAAAACACTAAGATCCATTAAGTTCCTTTGTTTACTACAGTATAACGTTACTGATGTAGATACCTTGTCAAAGACTAATCTTTAACGTAATGCTGCTTTTAAGTGTTGTCGGATTTTATCGACATGGGTTTTCCACCAGGAAGGTCCACGTGAACGCCTTTCGTCCGGTGATGAAGTTGGTGAAATCGGGATTCTAGATGACACGAATTGGCGGAGTTGTGGCGTATTCTTCTTCTTGAAAACACGTTTATCTTAGGCTTTGCTAAGTTTATACTGGCTCATTCTGGAAAGTGGGAACGCGTGATATGTATGCCATTTCTCAGATGTCTATGCATATATACAGCCCATATACATACAAATACAATATAGGCTACCAGTATAATAATTCTATGCTTGCCTTAAAAACTGAATGGTGTGGTGTTTCCCACCATTAATTAGCCTGCTAATGTTAACTTTGTGGAAGCTGCTAAGTTATTAGCTAACTGTTAGCCTACTTCATTCATTTCTGGCTTTGTGAACGTTGAGCACTGAAGAAAACGTTACCTGATATGAAATGGCCAATACAGGGACGAGAACTACGGAATTATGCCATCAGTCCAGCCACAAATGTCTGCTCTTAGTTTCAAACGGGCTACTCGATGATGGTATTCAATAAAATTGAAGGCACTATTTTTGCTATTTCTCCTTTGACGGGCAACAGCACAATAAGATATTTTGTCGGTGTTTCCGCGATTTAGCCAACTATCCTAATCTGTTTGATCTAGCCTGTTTTCTGCCACCACAAGTGCGCGCGCAGCGGGCTTGACGTAAATGTGACGTAGGCTACGCTCCAAAATGGTCTATCTACCCAAGAATGACCTTTGAACACTGTATACGGCATATAAAGTTCATGATGATGATGACCATCATCACATTGTTGGAGAGTAGAATGTGAAAATGATGTCCTGTATCAAGAGATAGAGAATGATAAGGGCCTAGGAATGCACCCAATAGTCATACATTTTTCACATGGAACATTTTGCCATTCTTTAGATTAGTTTCAGCTCTGACTGTGCCCATTCCATTCAAGATGCAGTAAGAGCAATATAGGTTGTATTTGTATAGTTGTATGCATTCTAAAGCCCAATTCTGTGTATAGTTGTATGCATTCTAAAGCCCAATTCTGTGATGCGAAACAGTGCCTTGAGCGCCTGTGTAAATGAATACCAGGAACTCCAGGGAGAGAGTGATTCTGAATGGAAACTGTTGCCATATATTGAAGCCCAGGCAAAGTAACACAGTCATTTGCTGCTCAGCTGTACTGAGTAATGTCTTGCCATCTCGTCAAGATGTTAATGTTTAATGGAAGGGGAAGGAGTTTTCTTAAGGCCAAAACATGTTTTGTGCGTAACTACAACCGATTCAGGTAAGACACGCAATTTATGTTTTTCCTTTATTTTTTAAAATGATAATTATTTTTTGTTTGTGATCATATTTTTATCTCTTCCAAAACTGATCCATTTTGTTGAATACTGCCTGTTATCGTGTTCAGAAGTTAACTCTGGGTTGATGGAATACAAGGTTGACCCAGCCCATTCAGATCCTTGAAAACCGCAGAATGGTGCAGAGATTACAGCTTTTCACGAGGAGAGCATGAGCTCACCTGTGAGAACAGGGCGTCGCCTCATGAAAATGTATTTGCATTTCAAACAAATGACTGGGCATAGGTCTTGAAAAAGGCAGACGAGAACTACACTGATTTAGGAAGTTTGGGCTAGAGTATATAGAGAGAAGTTAATGTGAATGCAGGAACAACCACTTTGAGTCCAGTCTTTGTTTTGAGCATGGTTTCCTGGCTCAGTGTTCAAAGCAGATCTGTAGAATGTGTGAGAATTTTTTATTTGTAAAAAAAAAAGAAAGAGAGCAGACAGTCTTATACTTATGTATGTATTTTACGCCTCGTTCAGACTGCGGGAAAGCAGAGAGGGTTACAGATAGGGATGGCATCACAGTACATACAGTGCCGTGGTGAGATATTGAACCCCTGGCCGCAGGGGGAGGGGTGGGGGAGGGGGGTGGAGTCGTATTTCGCCTCAGGGACTGTGCCAAATGGTCTATCTGTGCGATTGTAGTTGTAATTGAAAAATATAAATGATGTCACATGCACAGCTTACTCTATCTGGTTCGGAATATGTTAGCAAGAGAATCACTCAAGTAAGTGGGTAACTACCAAAGCCAACACAAGTCTTACACTTTCTGGACCAGCCTTCAAACTCAAAAACAGTACAAATGGGGCTTAACTGTACATATGTACATTTCAAAGCATATATGTGCTTGTCTGCCATTATCACCATGGCTTAGGTAGTATCCCAAGACTAATGGTGGTTATTATTACAGCAGAAATGATCCTTTGTGATCAATGATCCACTGAAGTCAACAAATCTTGTGGTTTAGAGAACAAAATTATAGGCTATACCGGGCCATCATACAACCAAAACAGACTTCAATATTACATTTATTTCCCACTCAACACTATAAAGCACTTTGAGCATTCAGTAAAGTTCTATATAAATGCAATTCATTCATTCATTCATTTATAGTGTTTACTTGCCAAAGGTCCTTAAATTGGATGATGTCCATAAATTCTTATTTGCAGTAGACTAGAGGTTGAGTTCATATTTAACTCATACTGGGGTACAAAGGCCACGACTCCCACTGCAGCCCAGCCTTATGGCAACAAGTCTGCCTCCCTCACCAATATCCCTAACATTCCTGAACACTCACTTAGTAAAACTACACAAAGGTTTTTTCTGTTCTCCATTTTATATCGACTAATGTGTGCTGCAGTTTCCCCAAATCAATTAAATTAAATTAAATTTTATTTGTATGGGGCTCTTTAGAGACACGTAAATACAAGAATATTGCAAATAATAGGACCGGATTAACATTTACATTCACTCTGCTATATTTGCTTTAGTCAAAGTGGAAACACTGGAGTATAAGAGTAAGGCCTAATGTCAGTGTAAGAGTAGGCTTAAGGCTAGCCTCTTACATATGCCGTGTGTCATTAGCTGGAAAGCTGCATAGCTGTTAAATGGTTTGTCAGCTAATGTTACACTTCAGGTGTTTTTACCAACAGGAGTGAATTAGCTGTCATTCCGGAGATATAATGGCAGTTCCAGCTAGAAAGCTATTTAGCTACTAGCTGTTTCGTCTTCCCACCCACAGGTTAGCTAGCTGTTCTATGTCAAGTGGACTGACTAGACAGGAAAGATGGCTTTCTATTCATACTAGTAGTAGATAATACTAATGTTGCATTTAAAAAGAACAGCTCACTTAGCTACTCATGTGCTCATAATGTAATGTGAATTAACATTAAAGAGAATGCAAGTCACATCTACCCCAAGATAAAGAAACACAGGGCTAAGTTACATGAATGAATGAAACTAGCCCCCACACTAATTCCCAATTGTCAGACCCCCCCCCCCTCCCCACCCCCCAAACCATCAGGGTCAGAGAAGCATTATGGTAATTAGCTCCTCTTCCCGCATGCGCTGGAAAGCTAGGAAAACTGCTAACAGTGAACAAGGGACTGTGCTGACATCTCACTCCCAATAAAAGAAGTGTGATACCGCCCTGCAGTGAAAAACGTGGAGCACTACAGCATTCTGCGAAGACGTGGTATCTAGCCCAATCGTAAAAGGCTGTCTGCAAATAGGCACCGGAACTGGTCTATCCACGAGGGATTTCCAGGTTTCCGCAGAGCCTGTCTTTCTGGTTAATGATTGTCCGATAACGCAAACGACTGCAGAGGAAACAGCTGTCGCAACAGCGCTGTGCTTTTGGCTTTAGCTCCCTGGCCTCAGTGCAGGAGTGCCTGCTTCTGAAGCCTAGCCCTTTCCAGTGAAACAGCTTAGTCTTCTGCATTATAGGGGCATGATTTGAATATATACACACATGGACGCAGATCCCAAGGGAGATGGGAGGGAATGGTCCCCACCCCCACCCAACTTTGGGAAAACATCAAATAGCCTTCCCCCAATATTAGCATGTTGTGTTGGGTGCAGTTAGTCCCCCCCCCCCCCAAAAGAAGTCCTTTAAAAAACTGTCCTGTTTGTTGCCCCCCTTTTTGAGACTCATGTCCTAGTGTACACGTCATGCTAATCGTGGCTAATAAAATATGCAAAACTGACTGCAAAGACTTCCTTTTCTGATGAGTCATAAATTCCTTTCTGGGAAGCATGCCCAATGTTGCTAAAATGAGAACTAACTATTATGTCTCTCACTGTGTCTCTTTTGCTCTGAGAGGCACTTGGTGGTTTACGCATTTCCTTTGCACATATGGACACGCCTTTTTAAGTCTGATGTTAAATAGCATACAACAGGAGCAACAAGCAATTCCAGTGTTTCGCATTTAATGGCATTTCACCGAACAGAGGATATTATGCTCAGATTCAGAGGTGAAACGGCAAACCATCGATGCCTCTGATAACACTTCCTGCCCGGCCTTCTGCTGAAGAAATTCCCATGGCAACCGCTTAGAGGAGGGCTGTCCTCATTGGCCAAGGGGCTTCTTAGTCACTGAGGAGTAGGAGGGTACAGAACCAGTCAGGCTGTCACTTAGAAGGGGGGTGGAGCTCTTATGTGTGAGGTCAGCGCCGGCAGTGGCACGGATGTGAATTATGAATGGAAACACAGAGGACTGAGAAATAGAAATCGCAGTGTCCTTTCTGTTTCACTCCTCACAACATCCTCCGATCTGTCAGGAATTGGAAATGGGGTTCCATCACCAGCTCACCAGGTACAGCGAACAAACAAAAACACACACACACACACACACACACACACACACACACACATACATACATACATACATACATACACACACACACACACACACAAACACATGGCTAAGTGCTTCATATTCCTTTTTGTGGAAACAGTGGTCATCTAATAGAGTAGATTGTTCTCAGAACTCAAAATTAAAGAGCAGGACTTACTAGTCACTGTGTTAGTTTAAGGTTCCTGTCTGTTTTTTCTATAGCTGTACAAGCGCATGTCTTGGTGTGAAGTTACCTTATAGCATTGAAAAAGGAAAGCAAATGCAAATGCTGAACTGTTTTACGGTAGTACTCTAAGCTTGATCATTGTTTTAAAACGTATGTGGTTAAGGTGAAGAATGACTCATTATTTCGCTATGGTGACTATCCAGTTTGACTGTCTCATTGTACAGACATAGCAAGCATGTTGTGATGTTATGTTGTGAATGCATAGTATCCTAATATGTGAGTACAAAATGTTTTGCTTACAATATCTAATATGCATAATGGCCAGAGTGCCACTGTAGTACATTAGCAGGTATCTACCTCAGTGAAGTGCATGGTTTCAAAGGTAATAAAGTGGGCCTAACGCTCCAAATGGCACTAAATTTATATTCATTCAGGGTTGAGGCCATTAACAGAATAACAAGAAAACAGTATGACCACAGAGAAATGGTAACAGCAACGATAGGTACTAAAGCTTCTCCCAAAGGCAAAAATGAACATAAGTTGTTCTGATTGTAAGTTGGAGTGGAATTACTTTGACATGGTTCAGTGTAGACAAATGTAGCATTGCTTGTTAAAGATTCAAGAATACTGTCTGTTTGGTCAAAGGGCCAATCTACATGTTACAAACTCCAGCTACGATTTTGCTCGTAATCTTTAGATCATGTGCCATCTGTTTCCAGTTTGTCTCTGCAAATTATGTGAGATGTCATGCAGTGGCGGTCCACGCGGAAAGACAGAACGCCTGTGAAGTATTTTGTTTACTGGGAGACTCAGCCGTTGTAAATTAATTTTAAAAAATTTGATAGAAGCCTTGCAATCAGCAGCTCGAGCACGTTCCAGTCTGAGCGTGCTCAGTTCTCATCCTTTACACTGCTCACGTCTCACGTGGTGCTTGAGGTGAGAGCGGGGAAGAGGGGAAATGCGTGAGTGATGAAACCAACGGCCGAGAGCATGGGGGGGGGGGGGGGGGGGGGGGGAGAATAAGAGAGAGAGGATGAGGCAGCAAGAGAGGGAAAGACAACGAGAGTGAGAGAGAGGGCAAGAGAGGGAGACAGAGAGAGAGAGAGAGCAAGAGAAAGAGATGGAATAAAAGAGAGAAAGAATGAGGCAGCAAGAGAGGGAGAGAGGACAAGAGACAGGGAGAGAGAATAAGAGAGAGAGAGAGTGAGGGGGGAGGGGGGTGGGGGAGAACTCCAGCGACCAATCCAAACAGGCCGGTGTGTCAGATGACTAGCCATGGTTATACTACTCGTTACACAGAGCGTGTGCGCATGGTTCAGGACCACACAGGGCTGTTGTTTCCAGTGTGTGCACTGTAGGTGATTATGGCAATACATCAAGCCTGACAGGCGGCATAGGCGATATCACAGTACTCCCCCCTGCTTGCCTTTTTATGACAGATTATCAGGCCGGAACTCCACAACCAGTTGCGTCTTGGCACACCTGGGTAAATCGGTTATAGATTTTTGTTTTTTTTTAATGTGCAAAACTGTAGCAAGGAATAAGTCTCTTGGCACAGCAGTGTCAGTCTGTGGTGATTTTTTTTACCACCATAATACAGTACAGGTGAAAGGTCTTTTTGTTTAGTTCAAAGCATACCTGAGGCCTTATAAAGAACTTGTGTTCTCAATGTTTGTCATGTGAAAGCAAGCAATCCTCACATTGCACTGCTGCAATTTGAATCATAAATATTTTGGCAAGGCAATACTTTTTCAGTGTTTTCTTTCAATAATTTTGGACAGTGAAAAGACAGACAGATACGTTTCCATGTTTCTCCAGCTTCCTTTTGCATTGTGATTGTTTTGCAGAACCGACACACCGACCTGTTTTTACAGGCTTCATATGTTTTTAGCAACAGAGCGGTTAGTCATTTCCTTATTACGAAAACGAAAAGATTTAAAACGACAGAGACCAATTCAGACCGCATTCGTCCAGTCTGCCAGTGTCGTGTGGAGCTACAGTACAGCTGAAAGACAGAGGAAACGTGTATCAGTGCGTTTGCTGTGGCTATATAAACGCGTCTCGCTTTATGCCGTCAATAAAGAGAACAGACGTTATTCAACACGTCACAGCAGAAGGCCGCTGCCAGAGGAGGAGACCGGCAGTCTAATTAAGGAAAGGAGCCTTGTGCACATGTGCAGAAGGTGGCGCCACCGTGAGCTGACCTCTGTCAGGGACGCATCTCATTTGTTAAGTCATTTGATTAGGCGAGCGCCGGAGTGCGCCGGCAGGAAGTGGTTGCCGGGCTCGGAAGTGGTGGAACATCTGTGACTCATGAATGGCGCGGGAGCGTCAAGAGGGAGCTGATTATGACAGCTGACAGCTGAGCGGCGAAGGTTGCGCAGGGAGAAAGTCCTCCCCTTCCTCCGGTGCTCGTGGCTGTGTGTTCTGGGCGAGATTGGTGTTGTTTTGTGGATAGATTGTTGAGCGCATTTTGTGTCTGTTGTCTGTTTTGACCTGTTTCTCTCTGTCCGCCAGGATCATGCGCCCCGATGATGCCAACATTGTTGGCAACGTCCACGGCGGGACCATACTGAAGATGATCGAGGAGGCGGGGGGCATCATCACTACACGCCACTGCAACAGCCGGCAAGGGGTAAAATACACATGCATGCATGCAAACATGCACGCGAACACGCACACACATGCACACATACATAAAGCTCACACACACACAGAAACATGCACATTCACATAAAGGTCACACAGACACACGCACATGTACATATACATAAAGCTCACACTCACACACAGACACAAAAACATGCACATTCACATAAAGGTCACATAGACACACGCACATGTACATATACATAAAGCTCACACTCACACACAGACGCACAAAAACATGCACACTCACAAAGATCACACAGACACAGACACACGCACATGCGCACTCACATAAAGCTCACACTCACAAACACACAGACGCACACATATTAAAGAGTCAAGTGTTTGTGAGTGTGTGTACACACAGACACACATCTTATGTCTGCATTATAAATACACTCACACATCCTGTATTTATTTTTACACATTCACATATAAACACACACACAAATAACACACACTCCTCTCCTCGGTCAGAAGACACACTCACCACAAGCACAGGCTAAGCCCAATCATGCATCTGCAAGTTTTTCTCTAGCAAGCTTATGCACAAACTTACACACAGAGTGAGTTTCTGTTTGTCTATCCCATGCACAGGAGAGCGCTATCTCCAAACACAGCCCTGCAGGACGGCAGGTAATAGTAAAATGGCCACTGTTAGTTCTGTTACTGTAGGGTACTGTAGATCCCACATCAGAACTTAGTGTCCTGAGGTCTCCGCACTGTGTTTGTTCATTATTACTAGCTCAGTTGGTTTATTCCCATTTCCCTTCGCATTGATGACAAAAGACATACTGATGTGACAAAAGCATCTTGGTGTTTTTCACAATATGATCACTTAATCATGCCCTCTACAGTTGACTGGCTATATAATCCCTCCCATTCATTACCTTGCCCGTATATATGTGGTGTTAAATAAAAAAATAGTTCAGATTACCTTCCAGAATAGACTGGAGGCTGAGTAACATCAATGAATTTTTGAGAGTTTCTGCAAACAAATGGTTTCTTGGTCTTCATTGCAGTGTCAAGACACATATCAGATGATAGTGGTAAAAGAGAATGATGCAATTTTCCTATCTCAAAGGCAATACACATATATCTCTTTATGGCAATATGAAAAAATGGTTCACTCTATAATATTACATTGCAGGGCCTGCTGTGTTAAGGCTATCCACTAGATGGTGCCATAGTCATAATGGATTTTTTTTTTGCCATCTCAACCCAGTGTGTTTAAAATCTTTTCAGATTCTTGACTTTTCTGTAGCCTTATTTCACCAGAGCAAGTAAACCAGTTGTAACTGTCATTTGTTCAATGCTTGACCTGCTTAGGAATCTATTCAGATATACTGCAGTGTGCCTTAAGAACATTCATAAGCGACAGTCTAGTCTGCTGCTATAGTGGATTTTAAAGGATCTCCAGCTGGCATCAGTCTAAAAAGCTGGACTCCTGTACACATTCTTATGCTATCATAGCAGGGCATAAGGAATGTACTACCATTTTTTGGGGGCATGTGAAGCCAGGGGCATGCCCAAACTTTGAGAGCAGGACTGACGGGTGGGGCGCTCTCCTGTCCCACAGGAACGCTGTGTGGCCGCGCTGGCCCGAGTGGAGCGGACCGACTTCCTGCACCCCATGTTCATAGGTGAGGTGGCGCACGTCAGCGCCGAAATCACCTACACCTCCAAGCGATCCGTGGAGGTGCAGGTCAACGTGCTCGCCGAGAACATCCTGACAGGTGAGTGGAGACCGTGCGGGCTGTCAGTCAGGACACCGAGGTCACGCCCTCGGGATTTTTATTCATGTCTGTCTCCGAAGCCTATGTTTCATTTCACTCTTTAGCGAGAGCATCAGTTACAATTTGTTTAAGAGGGGAATGAATGGTCTTTCATATTTTTTCAAATTACGTCTCATCTAGAAGCATATTTGCAGCATTCACACCTTGAAATGCATCCTCCATTAAATGACTAATTTAAAGGGAAAAAAGGGGCCTAACCCCCCACTCCACCTCAGCTCACCCCACCCCATCCCAGCTGAGTCTCTTAATCTTGGTATTTTTTAGGTCCTGGCTACGCACCTGAGCACACCCTGGTTTTTTTCAGTGATGTTTCACAAAATTATATCACAGTTGCATTAGCGGTAAAATACATTTACTATACCGTTACCCGGGTTAACCAGAAAAATACATATAATAATGAAGAGAAGACATGATGTTATTTAGTGCACTCTCCATCCAAGCCACAAGATGGTGCACTTTTTCAGATTAAAAGAAAAGAACTAATTAGGAGAAATGTGGACTGGCTGCTTCAAAGCACTTCACACAGTTGACTGATAAAGAGATGCCTCTTGTAGAATTTCAGGAATGGGCTTCTATTGAGAATAAGTAGTATTGGCCAATTATAGGGCTGGAAATTGTCACAAGTGTCCCATTGCCAGTGTATATCAGACATTTGTGGATACAACTTATTTTTTAACAACAATCTGCTGTCTGACTAATGTTGTGCATAATTCAGAAACACATGTAAGGTTAAGATTTGCTAATGTAGCTAGTTATTTGAAGGAGATTATCGTAAATTAGCTTGCTAGTGGTCTATATATTTGCTAGCCTAGTGGGCTGCCTTCTAGACCTCCCTTCAGCCTACTATAGTGGAGCTCTTGACTGTACGGCAGTGAGTCTCATATTTGGTACATATAAACAGCACTGTTTACGCCACAAAATTGATGCCTCTGGACGAGCGAGTTCTACATGCACTGATGCATATTTTTTCATAGTTAATGTCCAGCAGCGGCACCACTAAACAGCTATAGGTTCAGTCTCTCCTGTAGAGACTCTACAATCTCGACTGTCTGGCATCAAATTTGGACTAAACCAGTGTCGACTGTGGCCAGCAACCCCACAGGGTGACACATAACTGACTCTGACAAGCACTGATGGAAGGGTTTCAGTCTGTTTCACACCAGCGACCCCTGCTGGTCGATCAGACGTCTGCATGTTCACCTGTAGCTCTGTGCTTGTAGCCTATTCCTCCAGCTCACGCCTGAGCAAGCCCAGCTGGTGAAGTGCAGTGTGAAACACACTGGCGCCTGAAGTGTGCTCATGAGGAGAGCGCACGCTGGTCTGCTCTCTCTCAAATCGAACAGCAGAGGATGCCATGAGCGTCACAGCATGAGCAGGGTTGGGCATTACAAACTGAGGGAAAAAGGGAAAAAAATAAAAGGCCACATTGTACCAAAAAGAAAAAAATCAAGCTTGAGAAAAAGTAACCACAGAACCTCCAACCTCCAAAATACTGACTAAATAAAGCATTTGTCTTTTCTGTATGTAGTGAGATTCCGGTAAATCACAACACGTAGGCTATTTGTGTACAGAAGTGTCATTAGCATTAACTATAAGACAAAAGGCCTTTCCAGGATTGGCCATCCCACAATGTTTCAGGCAAAGAGCAGGAAGTAGCACATAATTCAGCCATCATAACCTCAATAACCTTCACCAAACAAACTCTCAACTCCACTACCATGACGTCCCCCACTGCTGAGGGGTAATGCCACGCCCTCGATGCAGCCAGGAGAGTACAATCTATCCCTGCGTTGAGCAACGGTCTGTCCGCTCCTTATGACACCAACAAAATGCTTTTTGCGCTTAAAGTGGGCCAGAGGTGACTGTGACTCCCAGGCGGCTGAGATAACTGCGCCGTCCTCTCTGTGGCTGACTGCACCTGAAGTACGCTCGCCGTGTTGCCATGACTGCAGGGCACCGGCATCACGCTGATAAAGACGGAGAGTAAACAGTATCGGGGAGGGGGGGGGGGGGGGGTTGCCGGGGCAGTTCAGCAGCGGGGCACATGGTGAAATGCTGAGATTGCAGCACACCCCCTCTGGGGCCGGCTTATCTTCAGCCCTGCGAGTGGGAGGGCCGGGTGAGGAAATGCCCATCCCCAGATCGGAGTGACGCGCACCCCCCGGCAGACAGACTCACCTGACTGATTATCAGCCAGCCGCTCTGACAGCGGCAATAAACACGTTACCGCCATAACCGCCAGTAATGGGCGGTGCCAGCGCCGTGGCAACCCAGATCAGCGCAGGGTCATTTGGCGGTGTGGGAACTCTGTGACGTTTGCCGCGAATGCGTGTGTAAGGGCCCCTTATCACCACAGTGCTGTTGTCGTGGGAGGATTTGACGACAGCCCGGTTGGACTCACAATCCCAGAATTCAAGGGTTATGGGTCAGATTCCTGGGCCCAATTGTAGAGCTGTCTCCTGTCCTAGGCTGCTGCTGAAAGGAACCCCCACACATATTCCCACTGCACTTAGCAGTGTACGTGAGCAAGGCAAGCCACAAGCAATGCTTCTTTTCATACACCCAGCTCAGTGCCTCAGAGTCCTCATGCACTGTAATGTGTGGACCAGCTGGGGTTTTCTTTGCTTTTTTATCAGCTGTTTCCTGACATTTTTTCCCTTAAAATGGAAAATGTCCAACTGCAACTGAAACTCTGTCCCTGCGACACCCTACATCAGTTCTTGAAGAGATGGCAGACTACACACACCATTGTGTGTTCAGCAGAAGTCTGTACTCAACACACCAGTGTGTGTTCAGCACAGGTCTGTACTCAACACACCGGTGTGTTTAAGCACAGGTTTGTACTGCACCACAGCGCTTGGTGCCAGGGGACTGTGCTTCCTTCTCATTCAGCTGCTGCAGACAGACTGCAGGCCCCCAAGTGACCAGAGGGGGTCGCCATTGCGTGACGAGGCTGGGATTACCTTTCCAAATTCAGCCCTTTATCCCTGGCATCTGACCGAATAAAGAGGGAGCACCTCGACGACTGAACTCCTCTGCCCCAGGGTAAAGCTACGGCCGGCCAGCTAAGCATCGCCCCAGGAGAATTCTGGGTACTGCTGGACGTGGGCTGGTCCAGACTGTGGCGCATGTCACAGCACTGTGGAGCTCCATTCATTAATTCTTCAGCTCCATTCACCACCAGAGGCTGACACACTCAATTTCTGATGTGGAATTTAAAAATAGCACAGGGGACCCACCTCTGTCTCTTCCCCTCCGTTGCCCCCTCCACCCACCCTTCCTGCCCCTACCTTCACCTGGCGATCTCTCACCTTCCCCAGGGTCCGCCGGTGGCTTCTAAATAACCAATATAGGCACGGGGAGGGGAAAAGGGGCGAAGTCAGAAATAAAGAGGGGGACAAGCAATGCTGAAACAAAGGAAGTATCCGCTGGCGACTGTTGCCACAGCAACTGCTTTTTCATGTGGCAGAAACGGGGCCGGCGTGCGGGGGCAGAGCGGGGAGATGACAGCACAGCTCATGGGCTCAGCAGGCACAGAGCAACACGCCCCCCCCTCCCACCCACCCCCAGGGTTCACACGGCTGGGAGGGGCTGACCTTTGATGCTGGGAAGCCCGTGATGTCACAGGCTGTTAGGGGTCGGGAGGGGAGGGGCGGGGAGGGGGCACAAACCGTTTTCCCTCAAGAGCTGTTAATGTGCAGGCGTGGGTAGGGGGTGCGTGGAGTGGTAGAATACATACGGTACATGTGTTGCATTTAAATGCCAGCATTCAAAATTGGTCCAACCTCCATTTATTTTCATGAATAACACTGGTAAGGGGCAGTGTATGAAATGTGTACTTTTTGTACATTCATTCAAGTGCACTTAGCCACTTTTAGTGCATGGGCAATTTAGTCAAACAAGACTGCAGTTTTTCTAGAATTAAACATTATACTTGATTTATTCAGAATTTTAGGGGTAAACTAATCAATTAATGTAGTTGTTTCTGAATTTAGTCTCTAATATTTGTGGCATTTAATACTGAGAATGAATTTTTTAATGCAATAATGAACATGAGATCAAAAACACAAATTCAAAAGAGCAAGCTATTTTGGCTATGCCAAGCAAAAGCCATTTTAAATGCTAACCACATAACTTTAAACACGTTACGGGTTGGAGCATTACACAAAATGTAATGTATCAGGTATTTGGTGGAAATCTTAGATTAGGATGCATTTAATCATGATTAAGGAGTTCCCATTTTTTGGGAGGTCATATGGACATGTGCAGTAGCTTGCGCCTGGGCAAGATGATTAGCATTGGCACCCCATCAGCTGAAACGGGTTGATGCATACTGTACCAGAGTGGTTGTTCTTCTGTTGGACGTTGTAGCCCCGACTCACATTTTATGCCATGCCCAATAAACAGCTGGCATCTTTGTTTCACCTTAATATGAGTTGCTTGCCTCTCATCTGTGTCCAGCATTTACAGTGAAGCAGGCCGACAATGAGAATGAGATTGGACCGGCAATCACCATTATGCTGGCATAATTGAATGTTCATTTACAATCAGTGCTGCGATGAGAGAGGACAATGTAAACAAACAGCATGTTTATTGCTGCGTAACCAGTCAGATGCAACGTATCAGTGTCAGTCGCTACGAGAAATCTCATTTTCACTGGCTGGCCAGAGCCTTCTTGGCTGGCTAGACTTCCAGCACCGTGTCTCGCTTTGGCAAAAAAACAAAAAAGGACGACAAAAAAACCCAAAAATGATTACAGCTGCAGATTAATCTGGGAAGGTTTCCTTTGATTTGATTGCACTGCACACACCGTTCACTTGTATCCCAGTTAGCCCACATGCTTTACCTCGCTGTGACATTTACCAAAGCTTATCTCAGCTAAAGAACGCAGCTTGAGCTGAGAGTGTGTGGCACAGTTCCTAAGGCGGCCAACTGTCAACCCGTAGTCTGGCCTGGGGTTCGATTCCCTGCCATTTCTGTACCGTGGACCCACCTCTGTCTCTTCCCCCTGCCTCCATAAAGTGCCTAAATACATAAGGAGGGCAGGCCATCACATGACCCGATTCCTCTCATTGTGGAGGACTAGTCTTTGATGTGCGCTAGATGGAACATTTATCGTTTCAGCGCAAAGGATTGGAAAGTTCTGGAACTGGAAAATGACCCATTATTCTGACTGGCTGGAGACCAGAGTGAGCGATGGAGAGCAGAGCTGGGGGCGGGGTTTAAAGGTAATGACTAGCCCTGATTGGTCACTATGTTGGGCTTCTGTGAAACACAGTGTGAGTGGGTCATGTGACTTCACTGTGAGCACTGCTTGGGGCTTGATTGGAGACACATCTCACAAAGTGAGACTCTCAGCTTGTCACTAAAGTTATACATCCATCTCAAAGTGTGCACATGCATATATATTTCATGCATGCTTGTATGTGTGCGAGTTTGGGAGAAAGAGTTGTCGTGTTGTGTAGGTTTGTATGTGCAAGGCTGTGTATGTGTATGTCTGTGTACATATCTCTGTGCATGTGTATGGTTGTGCAGGTATATCTGTGGGTATATGTATGTGTATAAGTATGGCTGTGTGTATGTGTATATGTCTCTGTACACATCTCTGTGTATGTGTATGTCTGTGTGTGTGGGTGTGTGTGTATGTGTATGGCTGTAGGTGTGTGTATGTCTGTGTATATATCTCTGAGCATGTGCATGGCTGTGCATGTGTATCTTTGTGTATGCGTGTATGTGTATGGCTGTACGTGTGTCTATGCGTGCATGTCTCTGCACAGTGCACATAACGCAGCTCTGGCTCTGCGCTGCGCAGTGTAGCTGTGCTGGCGTTTCCCCTTTAAAGGGCCCTGTGGAGCCCAGGGGGAGAGAAGATAATGGAAGCAGACATTATTTGCTTCTGTCACATTGTGTTAGTGTCACCAGTCACACACAGCAGGGCACTGGGCTGCAGACACATAGCAGTACCTGAATGGACGTCCTGTGTGCTCCTGAGCCTCTGTCCCCTCTGTCACTCACACCGACTCTCTCACAAGCATCAACGATTCAGTCTTCTGATGAACCGGCGACATTACAACCATCTCCCTTCACCTTCACTTACAGTACACACTCACTCACAAACGCACACATACTGTACACGTATATACGGGCAAACATGCACGTGTGCGCACACATGCAAACACGCGCATGCAAACACACGCTCACACACACAGACACGCACACGGACTCACGTGTGCGCGCACACACACACACTTGCATTCTTACATGCGCTCACACACACAGACACGCACAGGGACGCACAGGGACACACATGCACGCACATGCGCGCACACACACGCACATTCACATGCAGATGCACACTCCCATCATCTGAGCTGCTGCCCCCCTCTGCTCCGCCACGCAGAGATCTCCATAAATAAAACAGTCTATTGGCCTCCCTCAAAGTGCTACCGGTGACAGCTGAATTTGTTACATAACAGTGGCTGTTTTTTTCCGGTTCTTCAGCGATATCGCAACTGTGAAGACCAAAGAGAGCGACTTGCTTCAGCTACTTAGATTGAAACGGTTCCATGAATTAAGGACAGCACATTTTTCTAAGAACCGGGGTTAATTTCAGTCTGTTGAACAGGGTCTTACTCATAACGCATAAGCAAAAAAAAAAAAAGATTCCAGAAGTCGGATTTCCAGGCCTTTGCATGCTTGTCCTCCATCCCCCTCCCCCCCCTCCCCAAAGGAAGCAGGGGGTCTGTGAGTTGTGGGGGGCGGAGCTGCTGGCGGTCACATGACGCCTCTCCCAGGTTACACACACTGACAGTCAGACCGCATCTCGTCAGCGGCGTCTCAGTCACGCACCCTGGGGGGGCCCGGGCCCCGTGTGCACAGGCCGTGATGATCGGTCCCGCGGGGCCGACCGAGCCGACCCGTGCGTTCCCTGCGCTGCTCCGTGTAGCCGGGGCGGGGCTGGGGGCGAGCGGGGGGGGGGGACGGGGGGTTTGAGGGCAGGGAGACGGTGGCCCCGCCAGCGACGCAGCGTGCAGTGAATCGGTTTTCGGGGCCAGGCTCATAATAAGGCCCGTCTGCATTGAGCACAGTGCTGCTTCTCAGACCTCGTAAAAACACACACAGTTCTGGCTCTGTGTGTATATGTGTGTGTGCGTGTGTGCATGTATTTGTGTGTGTGTGTGTGTGTGTGTGTGGGAGGGAGAAAGAGAGAGAGCAAAATCCTCTGTTCTGATAATTCAGGGTATTTATAGAGCTTTGGTCCCTACTGCTTCATTTGGACAGTTGGACCAAATTAAGTATAGATGCTGCAACACACAATTGGCTTCCTTTCTTTTGAAGAAGTAATGATTTTTAAAAAAGAATCCAACTTCCACACTTCTATCACTGTGCCTGCGGCACAAAGAAATCAAGAGAAATCAAGAGGACTGCCTTTCTGTCTGTCTGTCTGTCTGTCTTTTTCTTTGGAAAGAGCAGCCATCTGGGGACCAGTCCCCTGCTGGTTTCAAATTAAGTGCTACTCCTGGACAAGGAGCAGTTAAAAAAACTGTGAAGAATTTAATCAACATGAGGGGGCATGAGGGGTAATTTACCCCTGAAGCTAAATTTATGTTGACTGGCTTGCTCATGTTATGCCAAGCAGCACCTTGCCGACTAAAATTTAATTTCTTTCTCTGAAATGGCCGACATTGCATTACACTGGGCACTGGGGTTGCTGCCAGTCCACTGAACCGAACTTCCTCGGGACCGCCTCCTTCCCATCTAAACAGGACCCTGTAAACGTGTCCAGACCTCATGACTAAACCGCCTTCTTGGCAGCTCTGAATTCTGCAATCTGCTAAATGACGGAGAAGTTGCATTAACTCCTCATGATAATTGGCTAGCTCACCACTCGAGCACTCTAAATTATATGCCAGTGAATATTTTGCCACTGTGCTTGATTTGCTTCAAATTACAGAGATTGTGCAGATTGCTGCTGATCCACTTAATTAGGAGACGTATTTGGACTGACGAGGCACAGGTATGGGTAGGCAGGATTTGCCCCCTCCAGAAAGTTCAAAGCCCCTCTGTACTACACCTGGCTTTATCTCAAAAAAACAGTGGACTATGGAAACTGTCATGGTCCAACTGTGAAACGAACAACTTATAAAAGTATGAACGGGCAGATGGGGTCAGCGATCTTGCTTCGAGTTTGAAACATTTTCCTTTAACGCAGAAGTGGAACAGTATTTACATTAAAATGATCATTTTAATTATTTAAGATATTTTCATACACACTTTCAGAGTTAACACAGAGTGAAAGAAGCAACACGCATCTTCTTTTGGAGCTTGTTCGGCATCCAAATATTAATATTAGTGGGATAAACAATTCACCTTGAAGAGAATGTACACTGTTAACTGTCACCACTGTGGATAGGTCTGAAAATAGAGTTAGCTTAAATACACATAACATCCATCAAGACAAGAGGCCTGGATTTAAATTTCTATCAAAATCTTGAAAATTGTGATTTTGGAAACGGTTCAAATCTGATATGCTTGTTGTAGTTTATGCTTGTATATCCTCGATTAATCAATTCAAAGCCGAACGAAAGTAGAAGAGACACAGAAATGCCTCGTCTGTTCTCGTCGTACTGCCAAGACGCCGAGCATCTTATTAGCGTTTAGCTAGCGTCCTCCTGGAAACTCATGATTTGCAATGTGTTTGACATTGCTTGCCAGTGTAAACGGGTTTTGTCGGCAAGGGGAAGCTCCTGAAACATATTCATCTCGCGTCGTGGCATTTTATTTCCGTCCCCGACAGTGTCTAAACATCCGCCGGGCGCTATTTTTAGAGCGTCGATCTCTGAGCACCGAAGACACGTAAACGCTCACCTCCTTGCGCCGAAGTTTCTGAATAATGTGCTGTAGGAACCAATTAGCGAACCTGCTCTCGCCACGGCGCATGGCGCATGCCAGATTCCCCGCACGGTTGGCATGGCAACTGGCCTGTCAGGGCGGTTTTTAGCTGGGTGTAAAATGCAAATGCTATTCCCAAAAGCGGTCTGTCACAGTCGCTCTCATTCACAGCTGCTCCTGTGCGTTTTTATACCTTGTTATTTGCATTGTTTGAAATGCATCCATTCTGGGAGGAAAAACACACAGTGATGATTTATTTCCTTATTTACTGCCTGCTCTCGGTCAGAGCATTTGGTAAACGGTGCTGTTGGAGCCCTGTGGTTCATATAAACGGCATCGTTGTGTTCAGGGGACAGTCTCACTGAACAGCCTCAGAGGGGTCTGGACCAGAACCCCGGCCTCACCTTCAGTGTTTGGCGTTGACCCCGCCATCTTGTTTCAGAGTCAGGGCAAATGGCACATATGACCCCCCCCCCCCGAGTCCCTCTTTGCTCCAATCAGATCCAGGCACCGTGTCCGTGCCCCCAGCAGGTCAGATCTGTAATTACTTCATTAACCTGCACCTCTGAGAAGCTCGTCACCTGAAGCGGGAGGAATGGCCCCTAGGTTTAACTTCCTAAAAGAGCTGGGACTCCTTTTTTTGTGACCGCAGACCTCGGTGGGGTGCTGGGAGTTATTCACGTCGCTCAAAACCCATCCCTGCCAAAAATAGTGCGGGCTGCAGTTCACAAAGGGGGGAAGGGCATCGTTAAGAAAGCCGGACCGTCTCCATGACAACCCTATTGTGTTCCCACCTCTCGCCAAAAGACATCACTTGCTGTATCGTGCATACAGTGGCCTTACCTTGCCTGCTTCAGAATGAACGTACAAGTGGAGGGAGTTTTATGGTGATTAGCAGGTGAAGATGCCTCTGGTGTGGTACAATGCATCCCTACAGCAGCACTTTGCAGAAAGCCCAGATACGGAGCGTTTGATTAGTGCCTGTTGGTTAACTAAGCTATGCGAAAAATGCACTTTCCATTCATCCATGGGTGCTAAAAGCACATTTTCTTAGAGGTAATTATGCACTGTTTGTCAGCGTGTTATGTGAATAAGCTGTGGACACTGATTTTATGTTAAGGGAAAATTTCAGGCTAGAACACTTACGTCGTTAGTAAACATGTAGCAGCGATGTGCAACTCATTCCAGTGTTTTTTATCTGAAACGTGTAATATATTTTACTTAATCGCTGTTCACAATTTTTCACTTGCTATCCTGTCAGACTTTTCCTGGATCTGCTCCGGTAATTTTTTTACCCAAAACTACTTTTGCAACCCCCTTTCTGTGAGGGGAGGAAGCTTACACAGCCAGCTAGATTGACACTGACTTTAGCTAGCTAGCTAGTACTATTTAGCTAAAAGGCTATAAGCAAAGTGTAAGAGTGTGGCCACGCCCCCAATCCTCTGAAGTCATGCTGTTGCATTCTGGACTATTGAGGCTGGTAGTACAGCAAAAAGCAGTTTGTCCTCTAGATAAATTATTGGCCTATTGCTGAAAGTTGACTGGCGGGGATTCAAGGCAGAATCCCTGACCTGTTTTCACTAATAAGCTGAAATGAATATCTGGTACTTGGTGCTATAGTTGGTGCTATAGCGAATTAAAGACGCACTCTCATATTAAACTGCACTGTGCCTGCTGTGGCAATATCACCGTGTGAACTCGAGCTTAACAGCAGAAAAGTGAAATAATACACAAAACAGGAAAATATGGCATGGGGCTCGTTTCACATTACCAGTATGCAAATTCTAACAACGTCAAAGTGTTGAGTTTTTGTTTATTCTTTATTTGACCAGAAATCCAAGTGGTATATTTATAATATTTTATAAGGGAAACTGACCATCAGGGCAGAACAATAAATACATTTAACAACTATACAATAACTGACCTAAATGATACACAAAATATCATTACATATCACTACATCACCATATCAGCATGTGATGTCACCTCTTACAGAGCTGTCACCTCAGAAAGCTCTGTGTCAAATTCTTTAATTATTTTTGTGTCTACAGGAGTGTTAGTTTCAAATGCAGACATCACTTCCTCAAACCTTTTGATGGATTTTATGCACTTTTTCAGTATTTCATTTTTGTACTCTAGCATTTCAATTTTGTACTCCAGCGTAAACTGGATTGAAAGAAAACTTTCAAGTTATCTCAAGATATTATGCATTACTTCAAAAATGTGATCAAATTATACTGATTTTATTTTAAGTCTGACTGATGGTGTTTATTTATTTATTTATTTACCTGATTTTGTGAGGATGTAGTATTTCTGGCCTTGTTAGGATGCTGTAAGGATGGTCAGATCTCAGTTGCGTTCCTGCCTAGCCAGCTGCTGATACTGGTTCCATTTCACAGGTGCCAAAAAGGTGACCAACAAGGCGACGCTGTGGTACGTTCCCTTCTCCCTCCAGAACACCGACAAAATCACCGAAGTCCCTCCAATCGAGGTAGGCCAGCCATTACACCTCAGCAGCTCTTTCAGTTTCAACAGTGATGAGGGCTAACGAGGAGGGTGATGTGTGCCAGAGAGGAAACAGCAAAGTGAAACGATGATTGCAAATGGCCGCTGCTTTTTCGAGTTGCTCATTTTCATTGCTTTTACGATGCGGCCGCTTTGTGTTGAAACAATAAGACAAAGGGAACAACAGTAACAGTGAGTAATAATGACTGCTTTGTGGTGTTGCCAATTGCTCCGCTTTTCTTTTCTGTTCCTCTGTTCATTTTGGCCATTTGTCTTTTTTATTTAATTTATATTGCATATATGTAGGTTTGCCTTCACAAAAAATATTTTTAGTGCATTTCAGTCACTGAGGGAGGTCCATAGCTGTGGATCAGTCTTGCTATACTCCTGCCACTTTCTTGAATTTTTAGGAATGAGGGAATTTGAGTTTAGTAAAGAGGGAATCAGAGTTTAGTGAGCAGGGAATCACAGTTTAGTAAAAAGGGAATGAAAGTTAAGACTGGCACCGGTCACGGTGGTGTCGGGATTGCCTGTGCCGCAGTTTGGCTTGATGGCGAGACGGCAAGCTAACCGACTCTCGATCTGAGAAGAGTACGAGCAAATCACCACGGGAACACATAATGGCACGTCGCACAGTCTCTTAATCAGCAAAAGCCGTCGCCATTATCCTCCTTGTCCTATCCCAACAGCCACTCAGCTCGATATGTTATGGAGCCCGCAATTGCTTTGTACGCCAGGGACAGCCACGCACGCGTTTCCTGTGTAATTATGTCACTACGTCTACGGCTTTGAATAAGCAGTTCACAAACGCCTGGTTCTCTGGGGGCGATTAACTGCAGAACATTGAACCCGTAAGGCCCCACCCACGGGGAGCGTTTATGGTCTCTAAGCGTACCCCAAAATTGACAGTTGAAAAATTGAAAAATGCCTGCCACAATCAATGCTGTGCAAGTTTACACTATTAAAAAGTAATACAGATGTTTTTATTTTTTTATTTTGCTCTTTGCTTTTGTATTTTCACACAAATGAGTCACAGTGTGGACTTAAGCAGCGGGAATAGCCATGTCACACAGCAATGTCTATTTGCAATTACTGCTTCTGCATTTTCTCACGTCATTTTTGGAACAGATAAGCCTCCATAGGGCTAAATTGCCTTCACAAGGACATCAGGAAAGCTTAAGGGGCTTAGGTTTTGATTCAATCAATATTTGCCAATGACTTTGACTCACAAATTAATTCAAGTGATATTTTTTGTCCTCACAAGCAGTTTGGTAATTTATGAATCACCAAACTGACCGTACTTATACTCAGTTTGGTGATTTATGAATCCTTGTGCTAGTCCAGAGCTTTCAAACAGCCCAGACCAATTACTTTTAGCACAGGTATGTACTGGAATGCCAATACGCTGTAAATATGCTGATGTACATGGACAGGCATTTTGACCACATGACATCACCATAAAAAGAAAGGGCTTGGCTGGCGGGCTAAGAGTAATGTTTCCACTGGATACAAAAAACATTCAGACTGAATAAATATAGTCAGCAAAGCGAGCTTTCGGTTCAAATTAGACTGTTTGTGTGAATGTCACGTTTTGAAGAACGAAAGTAAATATGGTCAGTTGCAGGCAGTGGAGGAAATGATAATGCATGCAGTACCATAATAATGTTTGCTTAGCATAAGCCCTGCACATGATTGCCTTTTTCAATAAACTGCAGATCGATACAGGTGGGAGTCACGTCTGAATGTCCTAAATTTACACTGGCACAACCATACTGGCTTGGCATCAGTTGCCATGGTAACAGAAGAGAACCTCTGTGTAGTATGAAGCGATAGAGTCTGGCTTGGCAGATGGGTGTGCTGTGGCTTGCAGGTAAACAGAAAAAAAAAAGAATTTTGCTAACCACTCCGCATTTGTCTTTAAGTTGGGGTCCAGTTTAACATGTTTTACATATATGGCTAATTAACGCCCAAATTCGTACTTCATTAGCAGGAGAAAAATGCTAATGCATGAGGCATGCATGTTGCATGCAGTGGCGGCTCATACACAGATATGGGTTCTTTGACTCATACGCATGTCGTTGACCTTCATTGCGCAAGCTGTATGTGAAACATTTTGCTTTATTTATTTTCCTGGGAGAATTTACTGGTGATCCCCATGGATCTGGAGTATCACAGTTCTGTAGTCCCAGTAGTCCACCGTTGTCACCAAACAATTATTATTAAACAAAAACCAACTTACTCACTTTCATTTGATCGTTAAAGTTAATGTACAGGTGTTTAATACAGGCCAAAGACTATTTAGAATGGGTGGAAAGGGCAAACGGGGCCACCTGTGAAACTGAAAACTTGAAGATCAAATGGGAACATGGAAACGGTCCAAGCACGAACAGCACGATTCAGACAGAGGACAGATTTGACGAGGCACACTGAACTCCACGCTGCAGCTGCTCAGTGGAATGCATCACTAGCATCTACCTGAGGGCAAGGCCTTTTTTTCACAGACCATCTGTCCCATATTTTTCAGCTCAGTCTCCACCAAGACAATAATCTTCCACTGGGAAGAAATATAAATTTTTTACTTAAAAGAAAACGTTTTGGAGCAGCTCATTCTGCAGTGGCCTCCGGCAAGCAGAATCACGATAAGAGAAGGGATGAGAGCCGTTTCCCTTCCTGAGCTCCATCATCATGTGACCCACTATTCACGAATGGTCTCCTGTGAATTAAACCAAATTAGCTCCTGAATTTAAATAGCTTGCCCTCCCAAGCTGGCCTCTGTAGTCACCTATTTGCATGGACTCTCCGAGCATTGCTTGTTGAAGACAGAGCCCAGGCTTGAACCAGCAACTATGGGACCGGCCTGGACTCACGGCTAATTTAAACCCCTTTCAGACTCACTGAGTGCCTGCTTCACCGTGTGCGTCGCGTAGCAGCTTCCACTGGAGCATGCTGGGTAATTCACGGTGAGGACTTCACAGCGTGAGCAATGATGCCGGGCTGGGAGTTTTAGTGAAGAGTCCAGAGACACGAGCCCCTGCCCAGGCCGCCTGAACTGGGCCTCACCCTGTTAATGCACTTTCCCTCACTGCAGGCAAAGCCGTGTATTACATTAAATTACCTTACATTACGCTACATCACACTCCATTGCATTACATTACATTACATTACATTACATTACAGGTGTTTAGCAGGAGCTTTCATCCAGAATGACCTACTTACTGCTGAAATGTAATGTTTTAAAAAATCAAGATTTTAATTTTAATGTCTTTGGTTCAATGTGCGCAAATGTAAATGGCTGACACGAGGAGGACCAGAACACACAGAAAAAAAAACATTTTGGTTGAAAACGGGCAAATCTTATCTTGGCGCAGGCCAGTGCCGAAGAGCCCTTTGTGTGGGATGGTCCTTATTAACACCATTCACAGCTGCTGCGATGGGCGTTTTGGCCGTACGGAAGAATACATCACGGGCGACAGATCCTCACGTTCGGGACGGTTCAGACGTCACTGCTTCCTCTGGGGAAGGGTCATCAGCCACTGAGGATGTTCGTTAGCTACCCGCCTTGGCGCACGGTCCCCTGGTTACCTGCATAACTCACCAAGGGGCCCCCCTTCGCTCGCCTAACGAACACAGCTGCGGATGCAGGAAGTGTGGAGCGAGGCCCAGGGCCCTGGGAGGCTCCTGCAGGGCACGTGCCGAACGGCACACAGACAGGAAGCTGTCTCTCCACTCAGGGGCCAGTGGAGGGCAATGCAGCCCTGGCCTGACACGGAGGGGACGTAAAGGAGAATGATTTGCCTCTTTGTTCGGCAGCAGAAAAGCGATTTGAAACAAGACAGCCCTCTCCCCACCCCCCCACCCACCCCCCACCCCTTCCAGCTGAATCCATTTTAAGCTTCGGCTGATTATGCATCGGGAAGAGAGACGCTGATGTCGTGTGTCGTCATGGTGATTTTGCTCCCCGGTTGAGGTTTTTGTGCCATGTTATTTTAAATCAGAAATAGCACGGTCGAGCTTTGAAAAAGATTATGGTGAGAGCGCTGGGGTTCACAGCGCTCGCCTGGTGCTGCTGTGTCCTGAAAAGGTTTCGGCTGTTTCAGCCCCAGCTAGTGTGAAGCAACCGGCAGAGACAGATATCACATGCAGTGTTTCAAAGATGATTAATGTCTTTTCACCTCACAGCGAAGGCCAAAAAAGCAAATGAGCGGAATTACTGGAGCATGTAGAGCTCTTTGAAATGAAAAACGCAGCGCAGGGTCTTTAAAGCTCAACATTCGGGCAGCGTGATATCAGTGTGGCCCATTCATTAATGACGAGTATTCAGAAAAACTTGAAAGAAGCAAAAATCAGGGTCTCCTGTGCAGAATCAGTTCTCGCTGAGTAACAATCCCCATATTACGGGATTGAATCCGGACCGTGCTATTCCCTATTCCCGACTGTGGCCAAAGCCGTGATGGGTTCATGCACCAATCACTAATCCCCGAATCATCGTGTGAAAGCCAATCACAGGACTGTGCAGCTCAGCTGGAAAAGTGCAGAAATAGCAGAACGGAAAGCACAGGTACACTAGTCTGTGCCTTCCCAGGATGAGGCAGAACATTGCAGAAATAGGATAGGTTAGTATGATGGACACTGTAAATTGGGAGAAAAAAGGGAAAAGCCTTTCTCCATGTAATGGCTGTCACTGTTATTCTGTTAACAGGCTGCCCTGAAAAGCAAGAAAATAGCCTTTCTCCTAAAAGTATGAACTGCTAGACCCCCACCCTCACATCCCCACCCCACAATGCTATAACAATTTAATATTCACAAACAGGAGGCTGATAGAATCAGACAGGAACAGTCCCTGATACGCATATTCTCCGTAAGCACTGTAGACCGAGGTGCTCTCCCTGCCATAAAAGGCGGTAGAAAGAATCGGACCGGCTTAATGGATGGGCTATCAAAAAGGTTTATGACTTCCTGTCTGGAGGAACCACGTGCCGCATGAATCACGCACTGCACTGGTCCCTGCGACCAGAGGGGGTTCTGTTCATTAATCAAAGCCTGGCAGCAATCAGTTCGGATGTGCGTGTGAGTCACACTGCAAATACCGGGCATCAGCGCCAGAGCTGCACTTCAGTGTGCCTGGTGTCAGAACAACCCAGCTTGTGTTCGGTTACACCGCTCTCTACACTTGCACCCTTGTGTCCTCATCGTGCAGTGTGTACATGCAGTGTCCTTAATAAGTGTCCTTATCCAGAGCAACTCGCATTGGTTTACCACATTGGTGTATCGCGCACATGTTGGCAGTGTGTGTCGGTCTCATATGACCATGTCATGTTTCCACACGGATCGTCGGAAGAATGTTTTCAAACATCTTGGTCTGATTGCAAACTGGAAAATAGTGTGTCATCAGGCATATGGATACTGAACGACTTTTCAAAGGTAGAAAGTTCTAGGGCCAGATCTGTAATTTCACCCGAAAACATAACTGGAAAGGCACCATTTCCTTTCAGTTAAAAGACATGACTTTCGAAAGCAGGATTTACCTTAGGGGGGTCCATGACATCTCTGCACATAAGTCTTACCATAGAGTATCCATCAGCCCAGCAAAGACAGCCATTCAACCACAGCCCTGTTTCCCACATGGAACCATGGGAATCTGGAGGGAATGAGAGGATATTAATGTTAATATTATCAATATTAATTATACAGTATGACAGGAAAATACATTTTAATTAAAACTGTGGGTTTGAGGAGTGAATTTCCCTTTGCTTTTGGGCAAGACGGAGCTCAGAAATGTGGAGTGCAACCCCAAAAATATTGTGAGTTAGAAAAAGTGGCCTCTGCACATTGACCTGTTTCGCATACAGAACTACTCAGTCCAAGCCGAGACTCTCAAACGGTCCTCACGGGTAATACTGAATATGGAAGCAAGGAATGTGCGGTGTGTGAATATACAGTGTGCCCGTCGCTGTCCCATCAGCTGCAAGAAGACGCAGAGTGGAGGTGTGGATGTGAGGCTCTATTTTTAGGTTGTACTGAAGGTGTTCTGCACCTTCAGGTGGAAAGACCTGTTTAATCATTTGCATTTTTGGTCCAGTAAAGAGTGCTGTAATGGTATTTATGCACACATCAAATATGGAGGAATCCCTGAAAATAAGGCTTGTGTGGAGCAGGCGGTACACAGAGCTGGTTTAACGGTCTGAGGGTGTGCAGGCACTTGTAGGCCCAGGTGAATAAACACAGCTGCCTGTGAGACAGGAGTCTCTTCTCTTCCCAGAGCGGCAGTTTGCATGACCCCATATATCTCCTGTCATAACATCATCAGCTCTAAATTACACTCACGCACATACAGTACTGTGCTGTCTGGAGCAGAGGGTACTGCTCTCCCTCTGCTCTTTCTCCATGTGTATCTCGCAGCTGCACTGTACAGAGCTGGATTTGGGCCACTGTGGCCAGGGCAGGAAATTGCACATTATGGGGTTCTCCTGTGTAACCCCACTGGAAGCACCCACACGCACGCACGCTCGCACGCACGCACGCACGCACGCAGGCACACTGCAGTGCATAGACACAGTAGTAAAACGGGCTGATTTTAACTGCCTTTCTGAGTTTGGAAGTTCCGGATTTAGATCGTAATGACGTGCGGCATGCAAGGCATTGGGATTTCCACTGCAAAAATGTAGCGTTCTTAAAATTGCTACTGAGCTCTTCTTGATTCGGTCACTTATCTAAGCACAGAAGCGGTGTCCTGTGTGTGTCTAAGGCTCTCCATAGTCAGGCAGGTTACTTAGCCGGGATAGCAAACACGTTTACATCATTCATGAGATCTGCCATGATGATAATTATAACCTTACTGATATGTGGCTGACGTAAAAGCTCTTTTTGGATCTGCATATGATTCAGACTTCATTTAACATTACATTACATTACAGGCATTTGGCAGACGCTCTTATCCAGAGCAACGTACAACAACATTTAACTTTGTACTTTTCCAATCAGGGCAGTTTCACATGGAAAATGGCTTATTTTTTTCCATAATTTTTATTTATTTTTTTATTTTTATTTTTTTGAGGCAGCACAATCATGCTCAGGTTGATTGAAGATTTTAGGGACTAAAACTGTTAAAGACCCTTAGCCTCTTGACTAAGATGGCTTCCACAGCACTCTATATTGCCAGGGTCTACATCCTGCTTGAATGGACAGCTTCATGTTGCATAAAACCCCATTAATGTCAGGGTTCATACTTTTATTTTCCTCCAAGGATGATGTTAAGAGACACAGCTGAATAAAGCTGTGCTGTGAACACGGACCCCTGGTCTCTGTTACCTCTTGAGGGGAGATGTGCTCTTTGGAAATAAAAAAAGATTCAGTTTTCCCATTTTACAATTCCCCCAAAAGTGAGGGGTAAAAACCAAGAAAGGCAAAGCGACCAGTGAAGCAGATAGCCTGTTACTCGCAATAGCGTGTTCAGTTGCTCAGTACATTAGGTAAGTTATGCAGTACTTTTTTTTTGATAGATGGGCGTGAGAAAAATAGATTTTGATGCTCTGCGGAACGTAGAAATCATTTGTATTCAAACCAGGACTCAATGTGGGCACATTCAGATTATGCAGTTACCTTCCAATTTCAATGATAAGTAGCAATGAAACTGGAAAAGGGATGATGAAGGCTTTTCAATCCAATTATTTTTCAGCAGGCGTAATCAAGGATTTTAGCCAAACATCTTTATTTCAATAAAAGAAGATTTGTCTTGAATGGTTGGGGAGCCAATGAAAGTTAGTGGTGTATCTCTGTTACATTACAGAAGATAAATTATACTCAGCGCTAATGAGTACTATTACATTTCAGCATATGCTGTTATCCAGAGTAGTGCTAGGTTTTTAAGAAAGCATGCAATCCATTTATAGAGCCATACATTTACTGAAGCACTTCAGGTCAAGTACCTTGCTTAAGAATTCAACAGTAGGTCCCCAACCTGGGAATCAAACCCACAACCAGGGAGTTGCAAGCCCAGTTTCCCTACCATTACACAACACTGCCTCATGCATAGACCATATTGCTTTTAACATACACATGATGGGACCCACTTCCACAGCCTTCCCTTTTTACTGGGAAAACTTGAAAGATCTAGATACAGTGGCCTGGGCAGAGGAAAGAATATAATTCAGTAGCTATTGTCAACACTGATAAGAGGATTGCTGCAAAAAGCACAGTTGAATCCTTTCACCCATTAGATTATAAATAGGCCTTCTGTGCCTTGGCGATTTCACACTTTTGTATTCCAGAGTACATCGCACCATCCGTATACCAGCTGATGTTCTCCACTTTTGTAAGGGGCTCTGGATGAGATTGTGTGTTAAGAGATCGTAACGTAATGTTTTGTAATGGCCTCTTTTTAATCCCACTCTGGGCTGTCACACATCCTCCCCTCCGTGCTCTGCGTTGCTCACACACTCTGGCCATCTCACGACGGCGAATTTAAAGCTGTCTCCAGGACACAGGCGCAGGGCGTCCTGCCCTGCTCCCTGCACTACTGCTGCCGAGGGTACTGTACCACGCTGCGGAACGTCAGCGTTACCTCATGTGTTACAGTGAATAATGCCCCCCTTGGCAACATAATGCTCCTGTGCAGGTTCTTGCAATTCCAGGGCAGTGTGTTTCTTTGTCCAATTAACTTTTTTTCCTTTTGGTCGCGTAGCTTTATCTTCCTCTGTGGGTTCTCTGGGTAACGGAGCAGTGTTTTAATGTCTAACAACTCTTTTGTGGTGTGCAGCTCTCCATCTAATGAAGGACCATACAGTCATAGTAATAATAAAATATAATTATGAGCTTTTTTGTAATCCCACTTTGTCTGTAATTCACATCACAGTTTGCATTGACAAAGTTTCAGAGAAATATTGAGTTCAGCTCAGTTCAGTTCAGTTGAAAGTTGACATAAGTTCAGTTTTGCTTGGATTGTGCTTTTTAGAGAGACACTGTGACTGAAATGTCGAGAAATATAGAAAAATAATGGCGAGTGGCAGCGATGTGCCTTATACTGACGAGTGTGTGTATGTGTGTGTGTGTGTGTGTGTGTGTGGTCCAGTATTCCAGCCCGGAGCAGGAGGAAGAGGGGAGGAAACGGTATGAGGCACAAAAGCTGGACCGTTTGGAGACCAAGGGGAGGAATGGGGAGGTGGTCATGCCCGTCCCGACCCCAGGTAAACCTTTCACTCTGAATGCAGGCTGCGATTCAGTCAAAAGCTGTCCTGAATTATAATTACATCTAAATGCAAGTGTTTTTCATCACAAACACAAATTGGGCATTTCATTTCATAATTCTACTAATTTTTTATTGTGAATGAAGAGTGCTCCTGCATTTAATCCTGTCTCTTCCTTCCATGTAATAGCCATATTGATTATTCACTGTCTTAGTAATTTGGGGATTTATGCCCGGTCTTGATTGTAATGGAAATTTGGTCTGAGTGGTTTCTGATTAAATAAAGGATAATAAATTAATTGTTTAGTGAACTTTAACTGTGAGTAAAAAGTTAAGGTCAGTTTTGATTCAATCCAAGAATTATTCAGCAGTTACAGTTTTTAAGTGAGTTTATCAATTTCACAAATACATTAATAAAGGTTGGGAATATCATAAACATCCCCACACGATACTGTTGATTATTTGCATGTGTAAAATTGCCATAAAATGCCATTTATATAGAAGGTGAATCAATGGGGCAGATTGGGGTTATAACTACTAATGTAATGTAAAACGCATTGATAAAAATAATCTTTAATGGTAGAAATGTGATTTTCAAAACAAATCTTTTCTCCTATTGATTTTTCCTTTCTTTCACTTTGCCGGCTACTCAGACAGACACACTAAAGGTACGTGCTCCACATTTGTACGATGAACAAGTTGTGCTGGGCTTCAGCGAAAATGGAAAAAATCTGAATTTTAAGGACAGACACACAAAAAAAAAACTGCTCAACAAGTAGACAGGGTACTGCTGGGAAATAATATATGCTGGTAGTGTAAAGCGATAAAGCAGAAATTGTTTACCTATTTGCATAAAGGCAATCGATCAAGTTTTAAACAAGCAAAAAGTAGTAATAACATTCAAACTGCATAAATTACAGCTATGCCTGTTGTACAGAAGTACCCCTGAGGTTTCTACTTCTACTAATTACACGGCGCTATCCATTAAGGTGGGGGGCAGCGGTGATGGATCAACTGTGGTACAATTACCT